>NW_011888845.1:4116945-4140595 GCF_000151845.1 Pteropus vampyrus | reverse complement strand
ACCAAACCTCCATATGTTTTACTAAAGAACAATAACCTTGACATAATTTTATAAAAAGAACAGGACAACATAGCTTTTCAAGCCTTAAAGAAGAATTTACTAAACCTATCTTCTCTTGGACATTTGATCAGATTCTTTTTTTCCTTTTTGTATGTGAAAAAGAAGTAAATGACTTTGGGGTACTCACCCCAAAATCTAGGGACCATTATCAACCCATAGTGTATTATAGCTGGCAACTGGATTCTGTGGTGCAGAGGTAGCCCCTTTGCCTCCAAGTCATTACTGCCACTGCCTTTTGGTTAAGACCATGGAGGAAATTGTTATGGGATACCCTTTAACCACCTTTATATCCCATGTAGTAGAAGCTCTCCTGAATTCTCAGCACATTCAGCGTTTTTCAGTCAGCTACCTCACGTTCCTATGAAATCCTTTTGTTAACTACTCTTTACATAACCCTTTCATGTAGTAATAACTTTTACCCAGCTGTTTTCCCCTTCATTACCTGCAAATCCCTTCCCAACTGCTTAACACTGATAAATCGCCTCTGAACCCTCTTGATGATCTGCAGAAACTCCTTTGAGTAGCATTGACTTCTCACGGTTCTCACTTAAAAGCTGATAATGATAAATATTATGCTGTATATGCAATATCAACGCCCTCTGATGTAACTGAAGTGGTTCTCTGCCTTTGGCTACTATTGTCCAACAAGCTGAATTATATGTGCTCACATGAGCCTGTTCCCTAAGCAATGGCAAAACTACCAACAATTATACTGATAGTAGCTATGCTTTTGGAGTAGCTCATGATTTCGAAATGTTGTGGAAGCAAAGTGGCTTCTTTATTTCCAGTGAAAATAGAATTAAAAATGGCCAGTATTTTTAGGAATTATTGTATACTAAACTTTTATCTGCTGCTTTAGCTATTATTAAGATTCCAGGGAATCCTAAACTTGACTGGAACATAAGGGTTATCACTCTACTGACACTTTCTCAGGAAATGCTGCCCTTAAGGAAATCAAGAGAAGTCAAACACAGTCTGTCAGAGTCCAAAGGGATATTTCTTCAAATGATAACTTTAAAAAAACTGGCAAGAGAAGCCCAACAATTGGGCCCAGAAAAGGAAAAAAAAAAAAGAAAAACAAAGGTTGAAAATTTAACAGTTGTTGGTGTGAGAAAAAGAAAGCTCTGATTTGGACCAAATAATGACCCAGTCCTATGGGAGACTCTAAAATTCCTACTCGTAATGACCGTTGGCCCACTGAAAAAATAATAACATGTATGAATCAATATTGGTGAGAAAATACTAATGAGGCTGCAAAAAGCGCCGACCTCACTTGACCCACTTGTCCAAAATACAACCCAGGGAAGACTGTACTGCTCCTGAACATTTTCAGTTGCCTAATGGACCATACATGGCTTGGCAACTGGATTTCATACAGCTTCCAAAGGATATAAATCTATTTTAGTCATGGCCTATATGTCTTCTCACTGAATGGAAGCTTTCTCTTATACATAGCTTTTTCTGTGGCTAAGGTCCTTTTGGAAAAGATTATTCCTACCTGGGGAACCCCTTTTGAACTCCATAGTGATCAGAGAACCCATTTTACCAGTAAGGTGCTTTGACAAGTCTATACTGTTTGGTTGGTTTTACAACACTTTCTACTACCCTTACCATCCTCAATCTTCGGGTTAAGCCTAATGCACTAGTGGCATTATTGAGACTCAGTTGGCACACTTTGTAGAGATCCTCCAAATACCTTGGTCAAAACAACTGTTGTTGGTCCTTCTAAATCTCAGATCCACCCCTTTTGGATCTCATAAACTCTCACCCTTTGAGGTTGTCACAGGGCATCCAATGCACCTGATCTATGCCTCTTTTGAGCTGCAGCTACCAAAAGGAGATGCACATTAATACTATAATGGCCTAATTACTTCTATAAAAATTAACCATGTCTGGTATATCAGTATTTTCATAGCATGCTCCAGGATGATGAAGATCTTAAGTAACATACTGTGCAAACTGAAGATTTCATTTAATGGAAAAGACACCTTCGGAAAGACTCTCTTCGACTTTAGTGGAAAGGCCCCTATCAGTTACTGCCTAACCAATCCTGTGCTGCCAAATTGCAGAGAATAAACTCTTGGATTCACATGACACACCTAAAGAAAGCACCTGACCTTAATTGGTGACATGAAAGTGAAGATTTCCTAAAATAAAAAATAATACCTGATGAGACAGCTTTCCCAAGATGTTCAGACTAGACCAATTAGAAGATTTAAAATTCATGAAAGTCTCTCTTTTATCTAGACTATTAACTGACTCTAGATTATTTTCCAAATTCATAGTATCTGAATTTGAAACCTATAGATTGTATTATAACACATTTTGTTCAAAACAGTTTATTTGAGCTGACAATACTGTTTGATTGCTTCATGTTTTATTTCTGTACTGTGTCTTTCCAAAGCACCTGTTTAATTTTTTCAGTTCTGAGTGTAACTTAGTTCGTAAGATATAAACTGTAGATGGAAAATGCCTAAGAGATCTCCTTCCTATGCATCATTGTTACTCAGATATGACCACAACAGGTATCCTATCGGTGCACTTTCCCTATGATGTGGGTGGGACACACTACCTAAGAAAGGTCTTTCCTGTCATCACAAGATAAAAAGCCTCCAAACCTGGAAAATCCTGACTCTTATTTAGAGACACTTTCAGAGAAAAATCTTGTCCAGAGAAGGTTATTTAAAAATTAATAAACAGAAATCACATTGAAAATGGAGTCAAGAGGCAAAAAGAGAGAACTTTCCTACACATCTCTTAACGTATGCTACTGACCTCAATAGGAAGAGATGTGCCTTGTGTGTCTCACAAAAAGTGACACTACTTTACTATCTTAGCAGGAGAAAGCAAAGATTCTTCTTTGTCCAGTAATATCTCAGCCATTATTACCTTGTAATAGACTACCATACTCAGTCAGTGAAAAGTCACTACACTTCAAACTTTTAGTTTCCTCCAATGGACTTTTCTAATAGCCCCTCCCAAGTCCATAAAAGACTGTTCCTCTCCTAGTTTTTCTAGACTTATGCATGGCTCACCATTAGACTTCACGGCCCAAATTATAATTTTTTGACGTTACCGAATAAACATATTTTGCTGGAGATATATCTGGCTATTTGTTTAAGGACAAGTATATGCATATGTATATGTATATGCATATGTATATGTACATGGGAGGAGAGCAAAACTACTTGTTTTTATGTATGTGTGCACACACATAAACACACAGTATCACAAGTATAAGGGCAGTGTAAAGGAGGTTTTAATTAACTGTCTTCACATTGAAATAGGAAGATTTGGTTCTTAGTACATAGGTTTTATCACAGAATTTTGATAAAATTTATATATCCTTGATTTTGTGTTGATCTTCAAGAAAAACTGTACAAAATCTACACAAGTGAAATAAGGGTACCAAACCTCTCACTGTATTATAATGACCTGATCACACAAGGAGATACTGGTGTGCAAATAACAGCAGCATTCTGTGTTTAACGAAAAGAAAGTATGAATGGCTCGAGGGAGGTATTGAATGGAAGATAATGAAAGGTAGTGTGGGAGATGTCCATGAGCCCAGGACTAGAAGTCGTACATATATTTTCTTCTCAATTACTAGTAACTAAACCCTAGTGAAATGGTCCTGTCTAGATTCAAAGCTTAGAAATGAGAGTCCCCATTCGGTAGCCATTTCCCAGGACAGTTCTACACTACGGGATAAGCCAATCTTCTTTACCTCAATTTAGACACACCCTGGCATCCCACAGGATAATAGGGAACTTCTAAGACGTAAACATCAGGCTATGTACTGTTTGTCAAATACTCAAGTCTTAGAAAGCTTAATTGCTATGTAAGCAATTACAACTTCCAATAAGCTGTTAACTCTTTTAGCCTGGTCTCGAAGGTGTTTTGGAAGACTGACAGAAGCTGCCACTCAAGCAAGAGTGTGTTAAAGTGGGAGTAGAGCATCCTTACTTAATCAGCATTTTATTGAAAACATTAATTAGCTAATGATAGCAAATGTAGGAGGATTTTGATATATAATATCCTATACTTCAGTTTTCTCTTCTTATATTTAAGGTCATCTTTCTAAAACTTATCTTAGATGCTCTGATGCTTAAAGGCATTTAACAGAAAGCTGCTAAAATTTTTTTCATCATTATTTACTAAATTTAGAAAGAAATGAGAAGAAATATTTTGACTGTAGCATGCTAACCATGGTCTTTGTCCAGAGTCTAGTATTACACCTGTCTAATATCTTATTTTTATTAGAATCTTAATATTAACAAGTCCATATTCTATAACGACTCCAGAAGTCAAGAAAATAAATAGATATGTACATAGATAAATAATTACCTACTCTAAGGTCATAACAAAATTATATTCACGACTTTCTCTTTATTTTTAATCTGTGCTGCAGAATTCATTGATCATATTAAGGAAGTATCTGGATTTTTGTTTTCTCTTAAAGCTAATAGGTTTTCATTTTCTATTGCACAGAAAAACAAAAGTCATATTCCAACTTCAAATTTAAAAACTGCAGAAACAGCCATTTTTCAATAGAATAATCTTATTGAGTATGGATTTAAAAATATCCATCTCTAACTCTGGGTTTAAAAAATATTCTAGGAATACTAGAAACATCCTATAGCATTATTCCTTATAGAAAACAGACAGTGGTGCATGACATTGAACATTAGTGGAGATATGTGTAGCTTCCATAAATTATAAATCAGTCAGCAGAACACATAAAGAAAAAATATGAAACAGAAAATGATACAATTCATAGACTAGAAAAGGCACAAATTACACACTATGAGTTTGGCTTTCGAAAGTCTGACAGCTATTTCCTCACAGTATGTTAACTAAAGGAGAAAAACAGAGCTCCCGGATATGTGGCCATGTAACATTTCAACTGGAAACTCCTAATTGCAGAGATTGAAAAGTCATTCTTCCTTTTCAGCTCAAAAAAAGTGAAGCTTTGTGGACAGAGGGCAACTTGTTTAGATTTTAGACTTCAGACTTCTTTGCCTCATATTACACTTGATTTGTAGTTGTATGTAACTTTTATTTACATGGAAGAAAAAATGCCACTTTTTCTCAACACTAAATGTTTCAAAATTTGAACTTCTGCATTGACATTTTCTTATGGTTTTTATTTTGTCTAGTTGGTTTCAGATTATGTAAGATATCTTTTTGAAATTTTCATATACATACAAACTCTACTAGAGAGATGATATATATGGTATATATTTGAATTAGGCAAATTATGATTATAAAATGAAGTTTACTGTTCTATTGAATTAAATGCTAAAGGAAGGACTAGAGAAACAATTTAATGTTTTAAAATGATTTGTGCATAATAATGATAATTATCATGATAAACGGTCTTGAATATTTTAAAATTCAAATGAAACATACACATTGTAAGAATCCTTTCTTAAAAGACAGAAGTACATATGATAATGCAGTTATAGAAGATAAATTAACTAAGTAAACATTTCCAAAAGAAACATTTGTCTTGAATATTTTGAACATTTCAGCACATATGACTGATTTTTTCAGTTCAAAATTTTGAATCATAGATTTTATTTATGTTTTCTAGAAATAGGTATAAGTTGCTACAAATATTACCATATGTCTTTAATTTCCAATGTGGATGCTGTATAATTAAAATCATATAAAATATTTGGGGTGCGTTTGCTGTGGAGACTTTTTAATAGACCCATCTAATGCTCTACTAAAGAACCTAAGTGGGTGCATATGCCCATGGTCTGAATCAGCTGAAGTTCTATATCTGAATTTGGTTAATATAATGCAAAGTATTTTAGAAGCCTATTGCTTCTAAGGATGTAAACATATACTATTTTAAGTTTTGCTATATAGGTTTATGAATTTTGTCAATTTTGACAAAAAAAAAAATGGATAGACTGAGTCATATCTGCATCAATTCCAAGTCTTTAAATGAAGCTGATGTTGCTGGTTCCAACCTAGTTGTTTGGTCTTGCTTCTTGAAGCTACCTCATGGTTCCACACTCATCCCTTCTCTTAAGAAGAAACACTTGAATTTTTCTATGAACTACTTCCATAGTACCTCAGGTAGATTTGGATGAACTTCCAGGCAGTACTTTATCTTATCTTACTGACTCTTTCATTTTAACATATGAATAGTATGTCCTTTCATATTTTTAACTATAAATAATTATTTAATGTTGTTATATTTAGTCTGGTACAAGTTTCTGGGAACATGCAGAATGTCTACTTCCCTAAGTGGGACTCTTCTCCCTTTTCATGAATCAGTCCATGTTCCCTAGAATTAGAGAATTTTTTTTTTTCAACCTACAGTTTTTAGGCTATAAAGATGGATGGAGAATTATTCTGCTGGCAATGGAGTAGGGTGGGCAAAATGATAGAATTTGAGGATATGCAGTATTCTCAGTGATTCTAAATATGTCAACTTCTAAGAGTTTCAGTATCTTTAGTTCTTATAAGAATCATAAACTGCCAAAATCAAAAGAAAATAATTAAGGAGAAAATGAGATAATAGGAAGAGAAAATGTTGGCAATGGCCATTTATGGATCATTTATAAAAGTAATGTTCAGATGAAGAGAACTGTCTAATTTTTAAAACTTTACTAAGACTTGTTTGCTAGTGTCTTCTATTATCATAAAATACCACCCTGTTACAAAGCAGATAGAATTTGATTTTTGCTCCCTGAAATCACTTGACATGCAATATAAGTCTCTGCATTTTGAAATTTGTTTTACCACTTGTCTCCAGGATGGTTATTTTACAATCCAATTTAAAAGTAATAATCTGAATAAGAATGTGTAGGGCTCTCACAATTTTAGAAACAATGACTCACAAGGATATTATTTCACTAATATTAAGGTAGTAACTTTTAGTATTGAAAGTAACACATATTTATTGGAGAAAAATATTAAGTCTCTCATTTTTATTTACCAAGAAGAATTTCATGAGATTTCTAGCCCATGCCATTACTCACGGAAAAAACATTGGTTTTATAATGGAAATGCTATACAAAAAACCTTCAATCATACATAAGTACACATGTGGATTTTCATTCAATAATTCACAATCCTTCATCTCCATTGGATCACTGGAGAAATAGGTATTTCATATAGGCCTTACCCAAATAAACTCTTAAATTACAAATAGTCATCTCAACCATGATTCATATAATGCCCTCTTCCTTACTCCTCATATCAGAGATATTGCTGCTTCCTTTGTCATAATAAATGCTATGAAAACAACATCAAAAAATTCACACATGAACATGAGTTTTTAGACAAAAAAAAAAAAATGTGAGTTCTGAAATAGCAAGCAGGAAGTATTAAAGATCTGGAAAATTAATTTTAAGTATTGACCCAGTTACAGATTCAAGAGTTCTTTGGTTCTTTGAAAGAGCATAATTCCATATATGTTTAAATTCGAATACTCCTACAAAAGTGGGTGGGCCCAGAGGACATCCATCTCCCTTTAGAAATGCCTTAAAATATATACTTCATTTTGATATACTGCCAAAACCAAACAACAAGATATTTAGTTGGGTGCATACATCTTTTAAAAATTCCTTTCTCAGTCATTCTTTCACCAAATAATTGTTCCCACTAGGAATATCAGGGAAACATAAAAGGCTAAAATTTAGAGAATTTGGTTGCCAAAAGATGAGAAAAAAAAAAGCATGCATGTAGTTGGAAGGGTGCCCCAATAATGTTATTTACGAAAAACAGTGTCAGCCCACTGGCATTAGCTTGTCAAACATGTATTTTTTTTTAATAAAAATATTACATTAAATTATGTATTTAGTTATTGAGATTTTGGGTACCTTCTTAAACTGTGTGATGCTCAAGGTAAATGCCCTATTTGCCTCACTTAGTCCTCATTCTGAGTGCCAAAGATGAGTGGTATATATTTTGAATTGTTTTTCAGTGGTCAGTCTTGGACCAGAGAGCTGATGATATCTTTCCCTCTCCTTTGTGCCACAAGACTCTTTGACCCCCCGACTACCCCCCTCACCCCCCCAAACCAAGTTGCCAGTTATCAGTTATGGACCGGTTAAATCAACAGAAACATGTCTTGCATTTTGTTATTATGTTAATAACATTGTTTCTAAGGGACATGAGTTTCAAGCTCCAAGTAATTATTTTGTAAGAATTTTGTTTTGGAGTTTGTGGGAGGGAGAGAATGAAATTTACACACAAAGGGTAGCCTTGGAAAGATCTCCACAGTCATCTGAGGAATTCATGACCTACTAGAGATGTTTTCTTAGTTTCTTATGACCACCTCTAAGGGGCAGATGACCATGTTTTAGTGTGGGAAACAATAATGCCTGGTTTCACATACAAACTACAGTACCAAGAATGCACATGATTCACTAGGAAAAAATGCTGACAACCGTTGGGTACCCTCAAGTGGTGCCTAAATCAATCAGGGGCAGTTGACAATGCTCCAAACTGCCTCTCCAATTAGATGGCAAACTTCATAGATCCCATTTCAGCTAAAATGAGTGAGTTTAGTCCTTGATTTTGGAATGAATGCTTGGGGACTTTCATTTAAATCTGTACTATTTGTTTACATCACTAGCAATATGGCATTCTTCCTCCTTACAGAACATCTGAGAGATGACTATGGAATTAGAAGTGAGGGATACAGCTGGAGGTGTTGACAAGTATTTCACACTGGCTGTGTAAGATCTGAGTCTATCTCTTTCTATTCCTAATACCCAGCTCTAGTAGATTATAAAATGGTTATCAATTCTGGTCAGAGTTGTCTTGTTGGAGCTGACAGACTCAGCAGTCAGTTACATTTAAGGATCTTTCAATGGTTTAGAGAGACACAAAACGGTGTTTTCCCTCATGGGTAAGATTGCAGGGATAGTTGGAAAATACAAATATCATGAATGCCCACCCGCTTGCTTTCCTGTAACCTCAAGAGGTATTTCCTCTCCAGGTACTAGGATTGCTGCTCTTCTACTGCTCCCAAATCCACACGTCCCATTTCAGTAGCCATCATTTCACCTATTTTTAATCATCATTTACTAGAAACCAGTTCTTTCATCTAAAAGCATGAGTGCAAGAGAAGACATGGAATTTTTATAAAATGTACAGGCATCTATTTTGTCTCTTATTCTGTGGGCCACTGTAGGAAGGGCTTGGCAATTACTGTACATAATTAAGTGTTCATTTTCCTGAAAAAAGATGTATCATTATCATACAGAAGACTGTTCAGAAAGCTGAACACACAACACAGATTAGTTTCAAGAGCCATAATTATGTAGCCAAAGTCAGATGATCACTCTGGTACAGCAGTACATAACTTGAAAAAGTGTCAACTTTGGTATGGATCCATTAAATAGTCCTGAGAGTGGTCAAAGTTCTGTTATAGTCAGTGAGCAGGAGCTGTAACATGTACCATGTTGTCATGAGACAAATGGACCATCTTTGGGTAGGATTCACAAATCTGGTGTGCAGTGCTGATCTCTGCATTAGAAATACAGATTTGTTTACTTTGTGCCCTCTCTAGGATAGTGGTTCTGTTGCCAATTCTGGTACAATTATGAATATAAGCAGTAGTGCTGACAATCTGGGTACTGAAATCTCTTGATCAGAAAGAAGCTTGACTCCATTTAGTCTCTTCAGATAAAGGGGACCCTTACTGTTAGCATCTATGTGAATAATCCAGAGAGTCTGATGAGTAAACATGATTTGTTTCTACCATATGCACCCTGCAAGAGTGATGTCTTTAATCTACCAGTCTGGAGTTTTCTAGTGAGAGATAAAACAAGAACCCAACCTCTTGGGCAATAGCTGAAGAATCAGTGAAAATATAATAAGGTTAATCAAAGGGAATATTGTCCAAATAAATGGGAATAGCCTTGGGTCTGATATGCTAAACAGAGAAACTATGTCATTTTCAGTTCTGTATAGCTGATGCTGAGATTGAACAGCTGCAGCTGCCCAGTGGAAACTATTGGATTTTTCCTCTGTCAAACTATCAGTGAGCCAGGCCAGGTATTTAAGGGAAGCTCTGTGACTCAGGAGCCCCACTGAGCCAACATTTTTGCTAGTCACTGGAGTGGGAAATAAAGTTTTCCTCCCATGAGACAGTTGCCACTTTTTCATAGAAAGCTGAGGAGCCACTGAAGTCAATTGTGTTCTTGAATATAACTTTTCCATTTGACTAGCTACGTTTATGGACCCTAGTCAATGATTCTGAGTCTATCTACCACATAGAACTATCTGGTTCATCAGTCAGAAGACATACATAGTTCATGTGTTCAGTTTATATGAGAGGTTAATGATAAGCTAATAGCTGCTTTTGAAAATAAATTGTCTGGCAGTATGCCAGGGAGATAATAAGTCCAAATACTCAAGGAGGAGGCTATTACACATTGCTAAAGTCTCTAATTGTCAAAATCATCAGCCACAGAGACTCATTGCTCAAAGGACTGTTAGAGTGGTGGGACCCCAAAGTTCCTAGTGTTTCTCTGTATGTGGCTTTTTCTCACTTAGGGAATCCCCTCTAGTAGGTAAGAGGAAGTAGAGGCTTTTGACAAATTTATTTAGACTATATATTCAGATGTAGAAGCAACAGCAGTGTATAGAATTGTCTGTAAAGGATCCAGATGATATCTTCCATGAGCAAGGACATGCACTTTCTTCTGTTAGGCAGATAGAGTAAAGGGACAATCAATAAATAGGGGATTGAACTGGGTTGGGGCTGATTTATAGGTGTGTTTAGACTCAGGGCACTTCTATTTCACCCCAGTTCCACAGATGGCTTATGCTATGGCTTGAATGTTTAATAGACCAGTCTAGAGTTTTCTGTGGAGACTAAACAAAAATCCAACCTCTGGAGCAATAGCTCAAGAGTCAGTGAAAATATTCATATGTTAAAACCTTAATCTCCAATGGATTGGGATTAGGAGTTGGAGCCTTTGGGAGGTTATTAGGTCATGAGAGCAGACCCTCCATGAAAGGGATCAGTGCTCTTTTAAAAGAGATCGTAAAGAGCTAGCTGCCCCTTACACTATGCAAGGATGTAGCAAGAAGTTGGCAATCTGCAATTTGGAAGAGAGTATACACCAGAATCTGATCATGCTGGAGCCCTGATACTGGACCTCCAGACTCCAGAACTTTGAGGAATTAATTGCTGTTGTTTATAAGCTGCCCAGTCTGTGGTATTTTGTTATATCAGCCTGAATGGACAAAGGCAGGCTCCTTCTAGGTTTTTAATTGAAACTAGAGGTTCTTTCCTCATGCCTGAGATTTCTTTCCTCCATAAATTTTGAGCTGAATTTATAACCTCTCTCCAAGCAGATTAACAATGTGCTGAATGATTTAAGAGAGAACAATCTTGGCTTTGTTGCAGGCCCCTTCCTTCTAGCTAGACTTTGTCTCCAAAGCAATGTGAGACTATGGGAAAATTCACTCCAGTATTCTGGCCTAGTCTTTGACCCATCTCCATTGACCCAGAACTCAGAAAATGCCTCATATTGAAAAGTCACCTTGTGTCTGTGTCAGGGGCAGACTGTCGTGTGGCAGATTGTAATTCCCAAAGATGACGACAGTTCTATCTCCCATGCTACATGTTCTTCATACAATGTGACTTTGACATTCTTTTTATTGAGGGGTGGAGTCTGTGTCTCTTCTCCTTGAAATCTGGCAGGATATTCTTTCAAACAGTACAATATGATGAAAGTAACATAAAGTGACTTCTAAGGCTAGCTTATAATAAATGATTCAGCTTCTGCCTTTCTTGTTTGAATTCTTTCACTTGTATAGCCTTCAGATTTGGAGTTAAAAGTGCAGCTGTGTTGAGGTCACTAAGCTGTGAGAAAGCCCAATCTATTTCATGGAGATTATATGGAGAATCTCTGGAAAAACACACACACACACGTGCGCGCACGCACGCACACACACACAATCTAGCCCTCAGCTATTCCATTCCTCTACTGTTTCAGCTCATCACATCTTACTGCAACCACTTGAGATATGATTCTGAGCCAGAATCACCCAGCTTTTACTTTCCAGAATTCTTATCCCACCAAAATTATAAGAAAATAAAATGCTGTTGTTGTTTTAAGCCTAAATTTTAGAGTGATTTGTTTTAGAGAAATGTATAACCAGAACATCTAGTTTCCAGTCTGTGATGCCAGCACTATAAAATGGTCAAAATTTCTGCTGTTTCTTTATTCCTCTATAAAATTTATCTATTAGGGCCAATAGAAACCCAATCTGTGCCACTGTCTGGCAAATTTCCGGAAGGAATAAAATAGGTGGCAATCATTAGCTCCTTTCAAAGACCTTTTCTGTCTCCGGAATTTTAGTGCATCATGTCCTTGTTGTTTCTATTGGTTCCTGATGTTTTTAAAAATATAGTTTTTTTGTTTGCTTGTGTTTTGTTTTTTTTGTATTCGTTCACAGTAAGATTCTTGGCCTGCCAAGACATTATCCTCTCCCATTCTGTTTAAAGGTAAATAAATACCCCTTCACTTCCTATCCCAATTTCTAGCTTGGTTTTTCCTAATTATATCTGTCACTATTTAGAAGAAAACATATTCATACACTCACACATACATATGCATACACTCATGTTTTTTGTTTAGTTTGTTAAAATATCTATAATACTGATCTGTATAGAATCTAGGGTTTTCTGACTCCAAAATAAATTTATAGACATTCTATTTCTTGTCTTGAATGATGGATATTGTATAGTTTTCCCCTTAAATTTCTATTGGTATAATTTTCTACCATTTCAGAGTGTTATAGAACTAAGTAGCAACGATGGTCATTCCCAAAGTAAAACAGACGCCTTCAGAAAAGCTGCCCCACTTTTTAATGGTCCAGATTAGACCACACACACATACTGACTAAGCACCATAGTACATCCTGGATATAGTAGTAATTGACATAAGCCAGTTAAGGCCTATGCCTGAATTTGGGGGCAGAAAAGTCACTAAGAATTTTTGGGTTCTTTTCTGATTTAGAAGAATATGTGACAGTTAATATTCTTAATGCCAATCATTATAAAATAATTTCTATAATTTCTGCCAAAAACAAATTATTAGACAGCTATCAGATGGCCCATAGATCATATTATCTAGTTAACCAGCTTATAGAAATGGAATGGGACACAAATTAAAGAAACACCATAAATCCAAGAATCTACTTAGCATTACTTCACCTACTAGAAATTTGCTGCCGTGCCATAGAATCTAGACATTCCAAAATACTCATGATTAAATTGCTTACCTAGAGCTTCCTAGGTTCCTATTCATTCCAAAATGCTGATTCGGAGAAGAGGCATAGTGTCCTCATTTAGTGTTTCATACTTGAAAGCCTGGTCCCATATCCAACTTTTTCTGGACTATTCAGGTGCTGCATAGTAAAAGAACAAAGAACAAATGCCCATGATATGTCTTCCACTTTTTTTTTGTGCAATGCTAGTCATACACCTGCACTTTCCCATATAAAGTACAGTTCAGTGTTTATCAAGTACATTAATTGAGCTCAGTTTCAAATTCAGTTGTGCTCCAGACCCTAATGACCATGGCTATTGCCACAAATTTACTATTTGAAAACAACTAAAATTTATATCTTCCGGTGCTCTATGTCAGAAGTATGACCTGGTGCTCACAGAGCACCAGGTGTTGAAAGGGCTGTATTCCTTTCTGGAGGCCCTAGGGAGAATCCTTCAAAGCCTGAAACTGACTTTTTTTTCTGTGGTGTCACATTCCTATCTGGCTGACTACAACCAGGAAAGCTTCTCCATTTTTATTAGATCAGAAACATTTTAACGGTCCAAGATAATCTCCTCATATCAAGCTCCTTAACCTTAATTATACCTTCAAAAGCCTCTTTTGCAATTCATAAGCTCTGTCAACATTTTTGGGCAGAACTTTTTTGTTTGTTTTAGCAGAGTACCTGGTTTTCTGATGCAGGTGAGTCTCAGGACAGTGGCAGCTTCTGGGACGAAGGGTGGGTGTCAGGCCAGGGCTCAAACTCCACCTTGTGGGTGGAGAAGGGCTTGCTCCACATGCATCCTGTACTGTTGCTACACAACACTGTGCATGATGCCCAGCGCCCGGTGCGCGGCGTGCGTCTCCCCGTACTTGCGCGTCGCCGTGGAACCCAAGGTAAGGATCGGGGTCATCTGGAGGTCACTATCTCACTGCAATTTGCGGGTCAGTAGCCCTCGTTCCGGGCCTAGCGCAAGCCTGGCACTGGTTTTGGACGCTGAAGACGTAACAGAGCGTGCGCATGGGCGAAAAGAACCCCTTATTCCCAAGCGGACGCTGCCCACACTGCGCAGGTAGGCCAGTTTGAAGGGGACTAGGGAGAGGAGGGTGGGTGAGGCTGCATGCCCACCCCGCCAGCTGCCAACTGACCTGGATGAGTCTGTAGTGGCCATCTTGGGGACTGAAGACCTTTGGATAGCGGCGCCTGACCGTCCTTGTCCTTGGGCTCACTCTGGGAGCAAGTTGCCAGATGGCCCGGTCTGCATCAGCCAGCCTCTTGGTTTTGGCAGCGGTCACCAGAGTGGCTTTGAGAGTGGACGGATAAGGGACTGCCGCGTACGGCCCAGACCCTGGCAGCCTACTCTGGGAGGGGTGGGCAGTGGCCGAAGAAAGTTGAGGGGGTCGGGCAGTATGTCACGGCGAGGGAGCCCAAAGCCTTCGGTGTCCTGGTCTGAGTCCGTGGTGCCGGGAGCAGTAGGCAGGGTGTCCTAATTGGACAAAATGGGTAGAGACTTGCCGATGGATGGACGTTAGCGGTGTCTTCCCTGGTCTCGGACCACTCGCTGGTTCCTGGGACCGAGCGCTGCTGTTGTTGGAATTACTGGTGGACGGGGGCGCCAGTGTCACAGGCACCATCTTGCGGCGCTCAACTCCCAGGGCGACGCCAGGCACAGGTGCACGCGGTGAGGGGAGGCTGAGCGCTATGCCTGCGTGCAGTGTAGCGGGAGGCTCGGCAGTGCAGTGGTGGTAGGTGGTGGTGGGCGGCGGCGGCACCAGCACCTACTCGAAGGGACTTGTCCACCCACATGGAGGGCGGAGAGTGCCCTCAGCTGGGACCCTGTGGGGTGTGCATCGCCAGGGCCTGCTGGTGGCCAACAGGACCTACAGAATTTTCTTCTTCAAGCTGCCGCATCTTCCTGGGTGGGCTCAGTCCCAGCTCCAGGCTGTTCTCCGGGTGTGGAAAGATATCCTCTTTGTTACCTACCTAGACAGTAGGCCAACGGGATACTTGGTTTCCTTTGTTTGTGAGGAATATACACAGAACTATTTGAGGAAGTATAAGGACTTGTTGGGTAAAAGATACATTGAACTCTTCAGTAGCACAACAGCAGATGCTGAATCAATTCTTCTCAGCCCCTCTCATTCTACTTTCAACCCCTCCTATTATTCCAATACTACCTCTGTAATTTGTGCCCCCTAAAAGTGTTAGAGGTTGTATACCCCTTTGAGTATGACACATGAAAGACACGTTGAATCTTTCAGTGTTCATCTGAGGAGATGAATTTTATATTAATGGGAGCACTTTTTTTGTTTTGTTTACTAGTTTATTATTTAATAAAAGATGTGATAAAAGACACAGATGAATAGCCAGGTGAAGTACATAGAGTCTTGAGCATAGGAGCTTTTGTCCCTGTTGAGTTTGAGAATGCCACCCTCCTGCCACATGGATGTGTTCACCAACCCAAAAGCTCTCTGAACCTCATACTATTGGGATTTTTATGGAGGCTTTATCACATAGGCATGATTAATTATTAACTTCATTTATAGCCCTTTTCCTCTCTTTCAGGAATGAAGGGTAGGGCTGAAAGTTCCAAGTTTCTAATCATGGCTTGGTCTTTCTAGTGACCAGCTCCCATCTTAAAGCCCACCAAGAGTTACTACATTTGAACAAAACATATTCCAGGAAGTCCCAAGAGATTTAGGAGTTCAGTGTCAGGTGCTCCAATCACTCAGGAATTATAACGATCTTAATAGCTCCAGGTCAGCACCTAACATCAAAGACTGAATGTTAAAATAGAAGATTCTCCTAGGACCCTTATTTCCAAGGGGTTTTAGGAGCCCTAAATTAGGAACCAGGGATAGAAACTAAAATACATATGTATTCTTTATTATTTTCCACCAGGGTAATCTGAATCCAATTTTGTCCCCACATACCTCATATTCACTCCCTCCCATACCACATGATTTATCTGGTTGAACCAAAATCCTAGGCCATTGAATTTTTACCTCTTAGCATCAAACCACAGGTCTGATGCTAAGAGGCAGTGTCGGGATGTCTGCATTAGTTTTTGATTGTTGCCTAACAAATTATCATCAGTTTATCAGCTTGAAAAACATCCATTTTATTAGTTAGTTCACTGTTCTGTAGGTCAGAAGCCAGAGGGGCTTGACTGTGTTCTCTGTGTAGTGTATCATGAGGTCAAAATCAAAGTGTCAGCCAGGCTGGGTTCTTTTTTACCTGAGGACTCTGGAGAAGCATATACTTCTAGGAATATTTTGATTGTTGGCAGAATTCAGTTCTCTATGATTGTAGTCAGACATGAATGACAGAGGGAACAAAGGAATAAGGTTCAGCCTAGAGACCGCCCAAAGAATATCCTATTGGTAGTTAGAGAATTCCCCCTGCATTCCCAGAGACAAAGGAAAAGAGGGTCATAGTCTTAGCTGGCCTAATCTGGCTATAGACACCTGTGCAGAGGTCATTATAATACTACGTTTAGGTTGGAAGTTCAGAATCTAATTATAACAGGCTAAATTCTAGGTATGCATATATGCACTAGACAAAGAGTGATGTAGCAGCTAGGTGTCAATCACAATGACCTCACTTGCCAATCACCTAGGAATGCCTTTGGAACCTCCATCACAGCTCCAAATATAACACAGACCTCTCCCTCCCCCGGGGTTACAGCTTTCCATCTTCCCTGGCTGTAACCGTACCCCCTGCTTAGGGGTATGTAACCTCACTTTCATATGATTAACCAGTTTTAAGCTTGACTTGTCTTCTATCTCATAACGTGCTTTTAATAAAGGAATATTTCTCATATTCACTGAGTTGAAATTCATTTCTCCAGCAGTGGAGCTAGAGGTGTGTGTGTTACCAGAATTCTGATCGCTTCAATGATAACAGTAGGACTGAGGTCTCTGTTTTCTTGCTGGCTATCTGCAGAGGTTCTCTCTCTCAGTTCCCAGGGACTACTCTCTGGTACTTGCATGTGGCCTCTTCTATCGTCAAGCCAGAAATGGTGTGTAAACATTCATGTATGTCCTTCCATGGATGCCAGCATCACGGCACTCTATCCAAAGTCTGGAGAGGTGGAACTCAAGCTCATCTTTTTCCCCAAACCGCCAAAGCCACGGAGTCTGCTAAGCTCTCTCTGGCAGCCCTTGGTGAACACCTGTTCTAGTCCCCTAGAAACGGGTACAGTTATCAACTGAAGCAGCCTCTGGCCCACCCAGATGAGGATGGTCACTTTTTTCTTTTTGTTTGTCATCAAATTCAATATTAACAAGAACAATCCCATATTTCATTCTAAAATTACTGGCCACATAAAGAATGGTTTACTTCTCATAATAAGAAAAACTTAGGCTGTGCTTTACACTTAAAAAAAAACATAGCAGTGAATAGCTTTTTAAAATTTAAATAAACCACTTATTGCATGCACCCCAGACCCCCCCACCCCCCACCCCCCACATACATGCGCTTTCCATCCTACTGGGGAATAGACTAAAAGCCAATTTTGCCAGGGCTTAAGGCCCTCCGCACCCCTTGGCAACCTTCCCCCACTCACCTCCCCCACCCCAGGCACAGCCCTGTAATTTTAAACCTGGCCTGAGGTCATCTTTTATTCACTCTAACCAAACAGAGCCAGAGGGCAGGCCTAGTGACCCCAGACTGAAACAACTTTACAGCTGACTGCTCCCCACCCTCATTGGGAGAAATAAATGTTGACACTGCTTTGAAAGTTCTCAACTGCAAAGTTTGCTCCTCCAGCTCTCGCAGGTGAAGGTACTTGGAGGTCTCCTCCTGCACTGGGGCTTTTGTTCCCCACATTCCAGATCCCACTTCTTGCACTCCACCACGCTACAGCCTGTGGCTGCAGAGCTTTTTGATCTTCACTGGCACAGAAGCTAGCTGCTGCCCCATAAATAAAACAAATCAGCTAAGAAGATATGGAAGTGCTAGTCTGTTCTTCCCTTTTAGAAGTGCATTGTTCTGGATCCTGGCAGAAGGAGCCAGCACAGTTTGTAAGAAGATGACATTATGACTTCAGATGTGGAAGATGGCATTGTGTCCCCAGGGGCCAGTGAGAAGCCCTACCAGTCTGCTGGCTTGACAACTCTGGTGCCAACAAGTATGGATAGTATAACAGACATTTACATATAGGATCTGCCAACTCCAGATAGCACAGTCTACTCCCAAGAAGAAAGCCAGAGCACCACAACCCCAAATATAGTAACTAGTCACTCCATGGAGAAAGTGGGTGGAGAGGCACAATCAACAGTTGAGAAAGATAGCTTGGCAATAGTGACTGTGGTTGGAATCATAGTTGGGGTCTTACAAGCTATTGGATTCATTGGTGGGATCATCATTGTTGTGCAAAAAATGTTGGAAAGGTACTCACCATAAAGAGAATTGTGGGGTTGAATCACCAGAGCTGTCAACATGTTTTAAAAAGAGAATTTTAAACTTCCCTTGGCCCTGAGCATGTGGGAGAAAATGACCCATGGAAATGCTGGGCCACACCACTCTATTCTGCCAACATGTTTAAAAAAGAGAATTTTAAACTTCCCTTGGCCCTGAGCACGTGGTAGAAGATGACCCATGGAAATGCTGGGCCACACCACTCAAAATCCATGATAATCTCACTGCTTGTCAATAGTAATGGAAGGAAAGATAATTCACAAGCGTTAATATTCTAAGTATTAATCTTTTGGAAAAAAACTAAATATAAATTTTGTGAAAGATGATTTAAAAGGCAGAAGGCATAGAAAAATAGAGCAAACTGTCTAAACTGATTTGTAACTATTATAGACAATGTAATTTAATCAATATTGGAAACTGTAGACATATCTTCATTTTAACCATTCTCTAATTGTTAAAACACAAAGGAATCTGGAAATATACTAATGGAGTCCTTGGGTTTAGTGTTGTGTCAGTAAGTGGCATAATCATCCTGCAATTTCTGTTCTGTTGAAATGTACTCATTTGATCTATTTTTAGTTTGGTCTATTTTTAAAGCCTGATTTGGTTTGAATAACCAAATAGAAAATTTAATCTTGAATAATATGTAATGAACAACTGCCTTCCACTAGTCTATATAAATTATTTCAAAAGCATCCATTTTGGATCACAAACGGGAAGTCTATACTTTGTTTCTCAAAACAAGGCCACTAGGAAACCTCTAGCTTTGCTTTACCACCTTCTCCAGCGATGACTTCACTCAAATGTTTGCTCTTACCCTCCCCCTCTGCTTCTCTCAGATGATGGACAGCCATGGTTAAGGAGATGGCCTTCTCTCTTTTCTATGACCCAGGTCCTTGAGATTGGCTGCTTTGTTATGGAATATAGAGATTTCGGTCCGGTATGCCAAGGAAGCTGCTGGACATCCAATGGTGCCAGAGATTTGGGTGTTCCAGAAACCAAGAACGATGGTGGCCTCCAAATAGAAAGAAACCCTGAGCATGCCTCAGCATGGGAAATAAAACCTGTCAATTTTCTAACATCTACTTTCTGCATCAGATAAAAGATACAGGAAGCAAAAATAATCTTATAAAATACCAACTTTAATGAAGCAGCTGGATTTAAATTATTGATTTAAAAATAAAAGACATTCCCAGTCTTCATTATATACCATATATTTCTGTGAGGTCATAACTGAAAAGATCAAAA
The DNA here is from genome assembly GCF_000151845.1 of Pteropus vampyrus. Taxonomy (NCBI): domain Eukaryota; kingdom Metazoa; phylum Chordata; class Mammalia; order Chiroptera; family Pteropodidae; genus Pteropus; species Pteropus vampyrus. Next base: position 4,120,609 of record NW_011888845.1, on the reverse strand, counting down.
TAAAGGAGCCCAAACTGCTATTCTATATTGATATCATCCAACTTAGTTCCTTTCTTCCCATAGATTAATTGAATTATTTTTTCTAAACAAAAAGTTTTTTACACTGAGCAGCGCTCTGTTATTAATGTGGTTGTGCACTTCGTATATTCTCTAAACTTGTAAGAGTTCACAAAATAGGAAAAAGTAAACTATCCGTGGGAAAGCACATTCTGTTTCTTACCTTTTTTTTGCAGTAACGTTGTGCCCTTGCAATGCCCAAATCCATCTGATCCAATATCACTGGTTCCATATTTGAACATCCAGTGATTGAGAGAAGGAAGTTTAGAAGAGCTTTCTGAGCTTCAATAATCTTCTATTTTATCACTCAAATTCTTGACCAAGGTTTAAGAATAATGTCCATGTCTTCTTTCCTATCCTTTCTTTTTTTCCCTCACTGTGAAATATAAAAATTTCAGGTAAACATATATTGTGATATTTATGACTACAAAACTATTTAAAATATAAGCAAGAAAAAAAATCTGGAATGAATAGACAAGTTTTAGCAGTAGTCATTTCTTCAATCATCTATTCAGAAACTATTTAATAAGAATTCTGTTTGCTAGGCACTGTGATAGCCTCTAGAGAAACATAAGAGAACAAGACAGAAACAGTCTCTGCCCCCAGGGGACTTACATTCTATTTTGGGAGACACATTAAAATAATTACATAGCATAATGCAATGTTTAGTAACTAAAATAAATGCTACAAAGGAAACAAAAAAAGTGGGTAAAATGGTGATTAATAGGAGTGGACAGACATATTGTAGAAAGGATGATTAGGAATGGCTCTGGGAGCAGGTGACATATAAGCTGAGACCTAGACGGTAAGGAAAAGCTGGCCCTGAAAAGAAAAGAGAGATAGGAAATTCCAAGAATAATTTGTTGATTTTATAGGTCAAGCCAATTATAGATTCCACCAATTAGACCTAGTTCTGTCTTATAGGATGAACCCAAGTAGCTCTAATCATTTTTCCCCACAAGTAGTCCTCCTATATTCAGTTTTCCAAGTTACCTCCTTTCTTTAATATGTCTACCGGGTTTAAGTCCCTGTTGTATCTGAGCTGTCCAGAAGTTTGCTAATGACATTCATAGCTCTCTTTGCCCAGATTGAAACATGCTTTTTCATGTGCTTTGAGAATTGAATAGTGCATTTTGATGCCCTTTCATCATCTAGTCACTTTATATCTATTAATGTAGCAGTTCAGCAAAATACTAGAGATATTGCTGTAATATATTGTTTAAATACAAAAGAGTTGGCCTGAGACAGAAATGGATTTGAATTCTGTCTGGCTCTGTTACTGAGGTGTCTAAAATTGTGCAAGATTGTTACATATGAATAGATGGTAAACAATTTTTGAGGGAATGTGTTTATTTTCTTTTCATAATACTCAGAAAAGTTAATGGAAAATTTGTTAATATGACTCTTGAATAAAAAGGTTAACTTTTATATTTTAACTTATTTTCTATGGAGGGAAATTAAAAGAAAAAAGAACAAGTTAGAAATATGATTCTGACTGACAAGTTACTAGCTGTTTAGGGAATCATATTCTATGACTAGATCCTTATCATTCCAGATTGAACTACTCACAATTAGCACTGCAGTAATCTTTTTTTAGAGCCAATATTTCCTCTGCCAAAATGTTGTTTGCTAGGACCATATCAACAAACTGGCAGAACCTCCCGCTCACTGCCATTTCTGCCTGCATACCTCCTGGCATTCAAAGGCCTGAGCTTTATGCCAAGTGACCCAATCGCCCTTACCTCATCTCACAATCTCTTTTTTCCTTATTGTGTACTCTGAATTGTCTAATTGTTGTCCTTAATCCTCATGACAGAACCTGACATTTGCCTATTCTATACTGATTCTTATCTTCTTCCTCACCAGCAGAAAGCAGATTTTGTTGTGAGTGGAATGTGCCTGGTAAAGAAAACTGCATTTTCTAATCCCCTGTACAAATAGGCTAGCCTGTAACTAAGTTTGTGGCCAATGAGCTTTAACCATAGTTTTAGTTCATGAAAAATGAGAGCCCAAAAGAATGAGTTTAAGTCAACTGGCATATGTCATTTTTTCTTTCGTTTTTCTCACTGACTGAAAGGCAAATGGGACAGTGAAAATCCTAGTGGCCATCTTGTAAGCATGAGGTTACTTTGAGGATGGAAGCCTAAGGATGACAGAGCACATATATGGAAGCAAGCAGAAAATCAATAAAGTCATTGAGTTGGCCTGAAAAGCCCAACTATGCATTTATTTCATTATTTGAAAGAAATACGAGTCTCTCTTAATTTGAGCATTGTTTCTTGTTTTTGTTACTCAGAGTCTAACACATTAATACCTCACTCTGAGAGAGGTGACTCAGATAAAAATAGTTCTGATTATGGCTTTATTGAATTTTGTAATTTTCCAATGGAACTCTTTCTGGTTTGTAAACTTATGTATTTCAACTACTGGGGTTATTAGGAAAGAAGGATTGTTTTTGAATTGCCAAAAACTTAAAGGAAATTAAATCCTAAGCCATATGTTTCCTACTTGCTCATGAAAAGTATTAGTGAAAAATAAAAAACTATAAAAATTTTGAAGAACACAATAACTAAGCATGTATGGTAAAATACTTTTTATAAAATTCTTAATCCATGAAATATTCATATTTCTCAAGATTTGTTAGTAAACTAACAAATCTTGTCAGTAGTTGAAATACATAAGTTTACAAACCTTATCAGTTGTGAGATATTAATGGGTCTTTGGGTGAGATAATAATCTGTAGTTAGGAATTTCCTATACATTGAAGGAAGTTTAATATTTCTGAATTCCACCTATTAAAAGAGTATCCCATTTATCATGAGAGTCAAAAAATGAGTCCTGACTCCTCAAGATACATCCTTCAGCTTGTCCTTCTCTCACTTGTTACTCCCTCATCTCCTGTGTTGAAAAGCACAGGATCAGATAGAATCTGAGATAATTATGTTTTGAGAACCCATTTCGTTTATTCCTCTATTTCATCTGTTCCACATTCGAATCTCTGTCTTTATTGATTTAAAATGTTGAAGTCAGGTAACCTTTATTTTTCTCTAATAATGAAATTCTTTCCATGCAGCTCTCCTTCTTCTCTTGATTTCCATGAAATATGTTGGAAGATGGCAATTAGCACTAATTTTAAGAAGTACATGGTGATGAAATAGTTGGGGATCTATAATGAAAACAGTGAATTTTAGTCTAGATGCACTACTAACTTGCTACAAACCTCTTAGAGTTTTTATTCATCAGTGAAGTATGGTTAGCAATATCTTCCATTTCTATCACATGGTAGTGTTATTAAAATAATGTAGAGTAATGTGTATAATCATTTTACATGAAACATTAGGATAGTGATATTTCTTTGAAATGTAGAAAATTTTAAATGTCTACATATTCATATATTCATGAATATATTTCTTAAGGCTCAAAGAATCTGATTGTTAAAGCCATCAGTTCATCATATCAGACTTACAATGATAGGAAAATTATAAATATTCCATTGCCTCTTATTTATATTTATGTTTAGAATGACTGTGAAAGAATCACATATTTGTAACCATTCTTCATGACTCACAACTTCTTTATACTGATACTATTGAAGTATGATTGGTAT
>NW_011888845.1:4114017-4116810 GCF_000151845.1 Pteropus vampyrus | reverse complement strand
GGTCATATGTTTTAGCCATGTGTGGATTTTTCTTAACAGTAATAGTTCTTACAAATGTTAACTCTTTATCTATTATATATATATTTCAAACACTTACATGGCATATACTTTGTGCCAGACTCTATTTGCAGGAATTAAGTAATTTAATTCACCCAACGAATTTATAAGAGAGAAACTACTACTAATAAAACGTTGTATGGCTAGTAGGTGTTGGAATCCAGATTGTAATTCAGGTAGCCTAACTAAGGACTTCATAGTCTTGGTCATTAACAATATCAATAATTTATATATTTTACATAACACATAATTTTGATAAAATAATAATTCTAATTTGAACTTTTAAAAGGCATTTTAAGCTCTAAAAATAAAATATGTTTTTATTTCACCACCTGGTAACTTCTTAGTCAAAATAATATTTTTTACTTTCTTTAGAAATAAATATCTGAATTAAAAATATCTAATGGAAACTTCAATGTGTGAAGGCTCTATTTGTTTTTCTCTTGCTATTTGTGGTAATAATAGAATTGCATATATTTGTTTATATATCCTAGGCAGCATTGTGGCAGGAGAGGACATGACAGAAAGATGGAAAATATTAATCAACTGTAAGATATCAGTATGTTTTTAAGTAAAAACTGTATAAAATGCTATAGATATCTTAATCTTTCCCTAATGTTTCATGACACTAAAATGAGGGGCAACTGCAAGCTTATATTGAATTGTGAAAATATTCTGCTTACATTTTAAATAATACATTATTTCATATTTTTATATATTACATATTTAAATGAAATACATTTTGTATAAAAGCAAACTCTAAAGTAGCATCACTAATAAATTTAATAAAGTCAATGTTGAAATATAGACAATTGGATGATACCAGCATCTATTCTTTTTCTGTTTTTTTATAACAATTTACTTTCAAAATTTAAGTCAAAGGTATGGAATTTATTTTCTTTGTTTAAAGCCAGCTAAAATATACACAATGTTAAGATTAGCATTTCCTATTATACTGAATCATTTTTCCCTATCAATATGCCAGCATAAATATCTTTTAATTTCTAGAATTAAATTTTCAAATACTGTATAATTTTAACTAGTCTCATTTTGGTAATTTTAAAATCAAAATTAATATGAAAAATGAAATTCCCACCTAGTTGTGGATGCTATTTCCGATATCAAGTTTATAAAAAATTACTAACAAGCCATTTTATTATCTAAACAATTGCATCTGTTTATTCATTGATATGAATAAATGACATACATCTGATAACAAAAATTATGAGAGATAGATGAATAATTTTATGTAAGACTTTAAAGTCAAAACTAATTATTTGAAGACGGCAATTAAGTCTCAACTAATGACTTAAAATCCCTCTTTCATACACAGAGCAGAAATAAAGATATACTTACATGTATTGTATCACATTATTTCAAACTATTTCCTACCCAAAAGAACTAGTGAAAATCCTAAAAGATATTTAGTTTATTTCTCTTGATGTTAAATATATTTCATGATTATAAATTATTAATTAATGATGTCACTTTCAGAAGGAAATTTTTTTGTTGCATTTTAAATATAATAAAATCATTTTGTAAGTAGCTTACTCTGAGAAAATCCTGTTATCAACAGGACTATAGTTTCTTCTCGAACTGACATATTTTGTAAATATTAAAAAAGAAGCCTACAAATAGTTAGAATTTTATATCTGTAAATTAGGCAATATGTAAATGGAACATAAGTATGAAATAATAATTTATTGCTGAACTTCAAATTTCTAGACTTCCAAATTTATATCCTATGGTTACATGGTTTTCATATAGTAATATGTTTTGATGATGTCCAAATATTTAATAATGTATATTGTATAGGAACAGAACAGACACTAGCTTTAAAAAACACACAAAAAGGACAACTATATGTGGCACATACTTACAAAATATCAGCCCTGGTTTATCACATTACAATTTAGTAATTAACAGATTTATTTGTATACATTCTTTGCTCTCTGAGCCATTCTACTTTTGGTCATCCAAGTGACTTGCTCCTTTACGTCCTTTAAATCTGTTCAGCTTTCACCTTCAAAATGACCATTATTTGACCACCTTATTTAAAATTGCACACACATTCCCTATCATTTTTGTTCTGCTTAATTTTCTCCATTGTACTTTTTTTTGTAAATAAGATATTACTGGCACATAATCATGCCTATTTATTTGTGTATTGTTTGTGGTTTCTTTGCCCCTACAGTAATAGTTTCGTGTAGTTATGAGAGAGACCATTTGGCCAACAGAGACTAAAGTATGCACTATTTGGCTCTTTACAATAAAAAGCTTGCCAGTCCATGCCCTAAATAATTCAATTATTTATTATGTTTGTTGCCTATTCACTTTATTAAATTATAAATTCCATGAAAACAGAGATTTTCTCTGGTTTTATTTTATTTTTTATCTTTATCACTTCTGTATCCCTACTGCCTATAATCGCAACCTGGCAGACAGTAGGCACTTAATAAATAAACAAAAACTGAATAAAATGATTATTTTTTCTATATATCTGCTCTCTTCACTAGTTAATTCTTTAATGTTTTTTACTTTTGCATTTCATATAAATTAGCAGTCATATGTAAATCTAAAATATAGAAGTGAAACAGTATATAATTTGCTGCCAGCATTTTAAATTGTGCCAAATGGACTACAGTAAAAATAGAAAATATGTAAATTGTCAAATGATTTATAACATGGTATTTTTGATATTGTATGTATGTCATGTTATGAAATTTTTTATTCACT
>NW_011888845.1:4097539-4112887 GCF_000151845.1 Pteropus vampyrus | reverse complement strand
ACAATGTTAAGATTAGCATTTCCTATTATACTGAATCATTTTTCCCTATCAATATGCCAGCATAAATATCTTTTAATTTCTAGAATTAAATTTTCAAATACTGTATAATTTTAACTAGTCTCATTTTGGTAATTTTAAAATCAAAATTAATATGAAAAATGAAATTCCCACCTAGTTGTGGATGCTATTTCCGATATCAAGTTTATAAAAAATTACTAACAAGCCATTTTATTATCTAAACAATTGCATCTGTTTATTCATTGATATGAATAAATGACATACATCTGATAACAAAAATTATGAGAGATAGATGAATAATTTTATGTAAGACTTTAAAGTCAAAACTAATTATTTGAAGACGGCAATTAAGTCTCAACTAATGACTTAAAATCCCTCTTTCATACACAGAGCAGAAATAAAGATATACTTACATGTATTGTATCACATTATTTCAAACTATTTCCTACCCAAAAGAACTAGTGAAAATCCTAAAAGATATTTAGTTTATTTCTCTTGATGTTAAATATATTTCATGATTATAAATTATTAATTAATGATGTCACTTTCAGAAGGAAATTTTTTTGTTGCATTTTAAATATAATAAAATCATTTTGTAAGTAGCTTACTCTGAGAAAATCCTGTTATCAACAGGACTATAGTTTCTTCTCGAACTGACATATTTTGTAAATATTAAAAAAGAAGCCTACAAATAGTTAGAATTTTATATCTGTAAATTAGGCAATATGTAAATGGAACATAAGTATGAAATAATAATTTATTGCTGAACTTCAAATTTCTAGACTTCCAAATTTATATCCTATGGTTACATGGTTTTCATATAGTAATATGTTTTGATGATGTCCAAATATTTAATAATGTATATTGTATAGGAACAGAACAGACACTAGCTTTAAAAAACACACAAAAAGGACAACTATATGTGGCACATACTTACAAAATATCAGCCCTGGTTTATCACATTACAATTTAGTAATTAACAGATTTATTTGTATACATTCTTTGCTCTCTGAGCCATTCTACTTTTGGTCATCCAAGTGACTTGCTCCTTTACGTCCTTTAAATCTGTTCAGCTTTCACCTTCAAAATGACCATTATTTGACCACCTTATTTAAAATTGCACACACATTCCCTATCATTTTTGTTCTGCTTAATTTTCTCCATTGTACTTTTTTTTGTAAATAAGATATTACTGGCACATAATCATGCCTATTTATTTGTGTATTGTTTGTGGTTTCTTTGCCCCTACAGTAATAGTTTCGTGTAGTTATGAGAGAGACCATTTGGCCAACAGAGACTAAAGTATGCACTATTTGGCTCTTTACAATAAAAAGCTTGCCAGTCCATGCCCTAAATAATTCAATTATTTATTATGTTTGTTGCCTATTCACTTTATTAAATTATAAATTCCATGAAAACAGAGATTTTCTCTGGTTTTATTTTATTTTTTATCTTTATCACTTCTGTATCCCTACTGCCTATAATCGCAACCTGGCAGACAGTAGGCACTTAATAAATAAACAAAAACTGAATAAAATGATTATTTTTTCTATATATCTGCTCTCTTCACTAGTTAATTCTTTAATGTTTTTTACTTTTGCATTTCATATAAATTAGCAGTCATATGTAAATCTAAAATATAGAAGTGAAACAGTATATAATTTGCTGCCAGCATTTTAAATTGTGCCAAATGGACTACAGTAAAAATAGAAAATATGTAAATTGTCAAATGATTTATAACATGGTATTTTTGATATTGTATGTATGTCATGTTATGAAATTTTTTATTCACTGGCAGGGAGAAAATAGGCTTTGTTTCATCTCTTTGAAAGTAGAAGTGATTGTAGATATTACTATTTTGCTTTTAATGTGACCAATAATAAAAAACAAATTTATGTTGTAAGGGACTCTAAAAGGAAGAGGCTGCTACATTTTAGTGTTCATAATGGACAAGTAATGTGAAGAATTGTCAGACTTGAACAAAAGGTATTAGGAAAGTAGAATTCAAAAAGTCACAAAAATATAATATGTAATTCCATGTTATATTTAGATGTGACTATAGCTTAAAATGAATGCAAAAATGTGTTGAGGAAATTCTGATCAAATAATATGTGACAGTATCAGTGAGGAAGAAAAGAATGAAATACCTAAGAAATCTGAGTAGTTGCTCAAGGTACTGCTAATGTTAAAATTTTGTGTATATGAAATCTTAAAATATTTTCAGTAAGGTAAACCTGAGATGAGCTGAGACTTAAAGAATGACAAGTCCAGAAAAAAAAGCATGTTGTTATTTCTAAGAGCCAAAAAATGAAATGGAAAAAATTCGTGCCCACTAATAGGTGTAATATTTTACATTGAAAATTCGTGCCCACTAATAGGTGTAATATTTTACATTGAAAATTAGAAAAAAATAACTCTCCACCTTACCGCGGCAGGTTGACTTCTCTGGTGCTAGGAAACATATTCTGAAACAGACATTATTTGCAGGATATTTATTGGGAAGTTTTCTTGAGATTAACACCTGTGGAAGGGAGCAAAATAAATTGGGCAAAGGAAGAAGATGACTTTCTCTCCTAACAAAAAGTGCACCTTTGAAGTGCTCTGAAGCTCTGATGGCCCATCAGAATTGCCACAAGTTAGGAAGAGATAACCGAGCCATATTATCTCCATGTTGATCAGTCATTGAGTGAAGCTGGCACTGTATGGGACAATAATGTCAGTTAACGCATGTTTTCTCAGCATAGCAATCTGGAAATAGGGCTTAAAGTTGAAAATGAATTTTGACAGCATTCACAGTGTTTTCATTGGTGGGGGGGGGGGTCATTTTGAAGTGAGAACTGAGCAGTGCATCATGCATCAAATGGAAACTACAGTCCGCTTATTTGAATAGGTTCTGGGAGTGGTTCCTCATGTGGTTGCAATGGCTCTTTCTTGCTGAGGCACTTAGAAGATGAAGGTTGGTGGAATCAGTATTCGCTTGCTTCTGCAGCTAATTTCAGGACCACAACAAAACCATCATTATCTCCATCCTCTGCTATTCATTCCTCTTACCTTCCAGTGGTTTATTTCCTGTAATGATCCTGAGGGTTCTAAGACATTGGTTATGATGCCCTTCTCAGGCTGAGATTGCTTTACTCTTCCATTTATTCTTATTGTTCACGCCTTCTATACCTTCGCTGATTTTTGGTCTAGTAAATATATCTATCATTAAGAGTAGGGTATTAAAGCCTCCAGCTATTACTGTTAATTTGTCTGTTCCTCTCTCCAGTTCTTTCAGAATTTGCTTTCTGTATTTCTGAGTTTTGCTTTTATGTGTGTATATATTTACAATTTTTATTCTTCATAATAATGGATACTTTTTATCATTATGAACTCTTTTCTTTGTCTCTAGTAGCATAGTTTATTTTAAACCCAATTTTGATAGAATTAATATAGTCATTTTCAGCTCTTTTATATTTTCTTCTTGCATGCATGCTATATCTTTTTTCATCCTTTATTTCCAGTCTATTTGTTTATTGATGAAGATAGAATTTTAGATTATGGTTTGATATTTTTTTCCTTCCACTTATTTATCAGTATCTTTCCGTTGTCCTCTAATTTACATAGTTTCAGATTAGAAGTCCAGTTTTTTTCTCCATGTAAACTGTCTCTTTTTCTGACTTCCTTCAAGATTGTATATATATATATATACACACACACACACACACACACACACACACACACACGCACACACACACACATATATACACATATATATATATATAATGTCTATTCTTTTCCTCAGATTGTATTAACAATACAGTACAAACAGCAATAACTACCCAATTTCATTGTCTTTATAGCTACTATTTTTTCTCTATTATACTTCTTACGTAAACATTTCACACTTTGTGTCAGGGAGTGTATTCTCTTCACAATATGCTATACTGATTTACTGCCAGTGAATTTTTATAAATTACACAACTACCTTTTGTTAGGTACTACATATGCTTCATATATATATATAGTTTGTTCTTTGTCATTGATTTTTGAAAATCTTCATTTATTATGTCTGGAAATATTTCATATTCTTTTTCTGGGATTCAGTTTTCCACATATTACAATATCTGATATTGATTTATAGCTCTTGGTAATCTTTAGATTGTTTTGTCTGTCCCTTCTTTCTCCTCACTGTGTTTCAATGTGGATAATTTTTAATGATTCATTTTTAAGCTCATTGATTCTTTCCTTGAATATGTTGAGTCTACTGAAGTGCCTGTCAAAGACATTTTTTGCCATACATTTTACATTTTTTATACCATTTTGATTTTTTTTTAGTTTTCATCTCCTTTTTAAAATTAGCAACATTCATATATAATTTTAGTTATTTCAAATTCTGTCAGATTGTTTAATGTGTGGTTCTGCCGATTGTTAGGTATCTTTTGAGTGACCTTTTTTTCACTGCCTCTTTGTTGTTGTTAAAAGCCAGATATTTTGTATACAACAGTAGAGACAGTTTTATGCCTGGCAATGGGTATTAAAGCAGGGCATTAAGTTCATATTATGAGTAGAGTTGAATTTGATTTATTTTTCTTTTTCTTGGTTGCTATGGCTCAATGTATTACTGGTTTCAAATTTCCACAGCCATATCTTGTATTAGGGCTGCAGACTGATTTTTCAGAGCAATCTTGTTGAAGAGTGAAATCTAGGTTTTCCCTTTATGCTATGTCTCATGGAAAATCGTTAGCATTCTCCTGTTCCTTTCCTGTCCTTCTTTCAGGAGTAATCTGCTATGGTTTATTATTTAAATTTTGTTAACTTGACAGTCAGGAGGATAGTTAGAGGACTTAATTCTCTGTTGTTCTAATTAAACTCACTCTTAGGTATCCTCTGTGTTCCTGGGTCTCAATAATATGTCCTTATTTTTCCTCTCCCTCCAATGACTATAATTGGGGCAGATGCACATTCTTTCCCTTCCCCAGGAACACTTTTCTTTTCACTGTTCTCTCTCTCCCAAATGCAGTGAGTTTTCACCAGTGTTTTAAGGGCAGAGATACTTCGTGTCCTTAAATCCACAGATAAAGGCTTTGTTTCATAATGGAGATGGAGAGAAAAATCTGGATAAAGTTTCTTGTACTTTCTGTACAGCTACTATTCTCACAACCCAGAGTTGCACCTCAGTGAATACTCGGGGCTCTTTCTGATCTTTTCTGTGAGTGCTCAGTGGGGTTTGTGGAGAAATAGCCTTCAAGGGGTTGTGGACCTGCTCCATTTCTCTAGCCCCAAGTCACAGATTGATACTAAGAATAAATGTTTAAGGCCAGATTCAGCCTTTATCAAATTAATTATCCTGTAGGAACTCATCTTCCTGATGTCTGCTTGAATCTCATATGAGCAAATACTCACATCTCATCTTTCCTGATGGAAATCATTTGTTTTTAGATTTTGGTTAGTTTGTTGTTCTATAACCTAAGCTATGCAATTAGTTCGAAAAAGAAAAGTCCTGAATTTGAAGTTAATTGTGCTCTTTTTCATTATAAAGTAAGAGTAATATGACTTTCAGTTATCTTACATCCAGGAGTAAAAGTACACTTAATTTTAATTGTTAAATAATTATTCTCTGCTTTCTATTTTTTTCTTCAGATTGTATTAACAATACAATACAAACATAGCAATAACCACCCAATTTCATTGTCTTTATAGCTACTATTATTCTCTATTATATTTCTTATCTAAACATTTCACACTTTGTGTCAGGGAATATGTTCCTTTCACAATATATTATATTGGTTTACTACCAGTGAAATTTTTATAAATTACACAGCTACCTTTTGTCAGGCACTGCATATTCTTCATCTACCTCCAAAGACAGGATTCCTATTATTGTTAAGGTAGCGAGTGTTTCAATTCCAAATTTTATCTTAAATTTGCTTTTGAACCATTCCTGTCCCCAACACATTTAAGTTGGGTTCTACAGGAAGCAGAATACAAGTAGTAGCTAACTATGAAGGACATTTATGGGGCAGTGCACTTGGAATCAACATTCTTGGAAGAGAAAGAAAGGAAGAAATTTAGACATAGGGAAACATTGAGCTAATGCAGTCCCAATAAAGTTTTCAGCTGACTTTACAGGAATTTTTGGCATTAGGATGGCATGTGAGAATTGTCCTGAATTGTAAGGAGGGGCTTTATACTCCTGTGTGATAGATCATTGGGCTATCTTCCCACAGAAGAAGGATGACATTGAGAAAAGTAGATTTCTTCTGTTGAGGCTTGTAACCAAGACTTATCACCTGGAAACACTCTCTGTAGATGGGAGATAACATCTCCATTCCAGAGCAGATTTTTGCATGCTGTATTACAGTACCCTCTATACTTTGTACTTATCTTTTTTTTTTCTGTCAAATAAAGTATTTTAAAATTAATAGCCATAATTATTAGGGATCTGAATATTAAAATAGTCACAACTCTGGTTCCATAGAGTCCACTGATTGGTTGGGAGAAAAAGTAAGCAGAAAACAAAAGTATCATCTAGTTGGCACCTTTCTCTTCTGAAAAGTGCTCTTGCCTCCTCCTACCTTAGAAACACCTGTGTCAAAATAACTTAACTATTTGTTCCAAGAAATCTTCACCCAGGAAGTTATGACTACAAACCGAGAAATAACTTCTTGCTTCAAGTTGTTGCAACAAAAGTATCTGAGAAAACATTTTGCTCATTTGAGCAAACAGCTGTCAGACAACATTTTTCACACCTGGAGAAACAGCTCACTTATCATGTCAACAGTTCCATCAAAATGTATCTCAAAATCCCCAGCCCACTTTGTCTGACAATCCTATACTTTTGTATAAAACACTATTCAATTCTAAAATATTTCCCCACCTCAAAAGACCCACTGTAAACCACTGTAAACTGAGACTTAATAATCCTATAAATACCCCTCACTAACTTCCTCTGTTTGAGACACTAAAACTGTGTCAAGGGAATGTTCTCTGTTGTTGTAGCAAATTTAATAGATTTTGGTTGACTTAGTCAATAGATTTTTCTGGTGGTCTGTGGGGGAAGACTATAATTGTTAACCCTGAAGATCACCCCAAGGGCCTCCCAATATCTTTTTATTGGCACAGTTTAAGATATTTTGCTCAGAAACAGTGCCTTCCCCTAAGTCCTTGTAAGTATCCTGTCCAGTTGACCACTACAACAAATTATGCCCATATTTGGCTTGAGTTCTGATTTCTGTTTGTCTAGATCAAGAATTGTCATGCTATGGCCTGCAAGCTATAATTATTCATTATGCGTATGGCTTCTTTTCTGCCTCAGCAGTAGAGTTGCATAGTTGGGACTGAGACAATATGGTTCCCACAGCTGAAAATATTTGGCATCTACTCTTTTAGAGACCCAGATTACTGATCTCTCATCTAAATCCTAAATGCTAAATTTATTTCATCTCCTAAGAATGGGGAGTCCTATTTTACAAAGTATTTATATACTCATGAATTGAAAATTCTTATCTTTGGTGACTATGTAACTTTAAATGGCAACACTATAGCTTTGAGTCTGTAAGAGGAAGTACATAAGACAGAATAACCATACATGTAACTCTGTTCTTCAAGATGGTTCCAAGGGCTGATAAGATCAGAAAGTCTTATCATATTTGTATCTGTATTGAATAAACTTTCCCATGGCCAACTTTTCAAAACCTTGTAAGGAGTTTCCTATGTCTTTTCTTTGCTTTCTTTGTCCATTTTACGTTTGTCTGGATTAGGAATTGTCAAATTACAGTCTGCTGGTCACACCTGTTCATTTATGTGTGTGGCTGAGAACTGCGCTATTTGGTTATCTCTGTGTAACACTGAATGTTTTATTGCTGTATAATTGGCAATCGTTGGTCTATAGCCAGATTATGGAGAGGCATTTGGTTTTTATAACAGAGTTCTTACAAACTATTCAAGTTCTTTTAAGGTCTAATCAGTCTCATTGGACCTTCTAACCAGACAAAGCTTTCTTCACGTTTAATTCATATGTATTTCTCTCTAACTAGCATAATTTCACCAAGGACAATTTGAAAATTAACTGGTAATTTCAGGGATATTTTGACCTGAAAATTGTTGCTTAATTTAGAATGCAAAGAAAAGAAAGATCCTACCAGAATAAATCCTCTTTTGTATCTGTCTAAATGAGAAATTCTTTGGAGTAACAGAGAAAATGCCACTGTTTATTTCTGTAATTCAGAGATGGGTAATCTATCATACTTTGTATGTTTTTATTTATTATTTTCTCATCTATTTTATTGGCACTTGGATGATTATTTGTTATGTGGGGTAATTGCCCTCTATAACTAAGCAACTTTTACATTGTAAAATCCACAACAGCCCAGAAACCTCTTGCCCACTATGTCGTATCTAAAATGAGACTTCTTCTCCCTACTGCCAACAAGTGTTAAATAGGAACTAGCCTTGTAATTAGTTGTTTTTGAAACGAGAGCATGAAAAAAGACTATGGAACAGATGTTGTATATGTAGAAACAGTCTTTTTTAAAGATCTTGTAGGAAAGATTCACTACAAGTGAATCTTCTATTCACATCTATTTCTACCTCATGATCCATCTTCTTTATAAATATAACTATCTAGAATTTGATTACTTTTATTGAATAGCACTGAAAGATAAAATAGTATTTAACGAATTATAAGTATATTGGGGCTTAAAAAGGTTACTGGATGGTCATAATGACTGCCATTGGTTAGTGGATTATATAGAAGAACACCAGTATTTGGAAAACTAGTTTGGAAGCTCCTTCAGTTATTGAAACAAAAAGTTATGAAGTTTTAAACTAAATATTGAAAGAATAAAAAAATAAGAGGATGAATGAATCAGCAGGAGTTAGCAATTTATTATTTTTAGATTCCTAATGAAAATACAGAAAACACCTAACCAAACACTTTTTGTGCGATCATGTTTCCAAACTAACATTTTGCTCAAGAACCAGCCCTGGATGATTGAAGAGATTGTCAGAATGGTGTTCATTCACATAGTAATTCAGGACCTTGGGCTTACAGAGCTTCTCCAATTTTCAAAACCATATTTCTAAAGTAATTCATTGGGAAGAAGAGTCAGCAGCTACCACTGTAATCATTCAGAAAGGGAAAAGACATGGAGAAGCAGCCATAGAAAAATTTTGTTGGTTAACTTTGACTATATCAAATGTCATTTTTATTCACTTTGCATTAGCTAGAACTCAGTCCCTGAAAAGAAGGGTATAATGCATTTTGGTTAGCAGATAGTAATCATTTCCAAAGTTATTAACAAAATTCAGTCTTGGAATTTTTTTTGAATCATAGGGAATGGATAAGCACTATGTGGAGAGCTGTAAGTCTAGATATAGAAACGATTACTCTAATTACTAAAATGGGGAAATATTAAAATAAAAAAAACAGAATTTGGAACTTTATTTCTGAATATATGCTAGAGTAGATTCTTGATTCTTGAGTATATTCTAGGATAGTTTGTCGATTTTATGAAAAAAGTAATGGCCACTAAGTTCAATCTGCATTCATAAGTAAAAAATCAAGCCAAATAAAATAATATGTTTTTCTGCCTTGATATTGGCTTAAGTTGAGTAAGAAATGGGATGAAATTTATGCCCATGAACTTGGAACTAGACACACACCTTGAAAGGGCAAGTTCTCAGTAACAGGTCTGATGAAAGTCCTCTCAAAGACATATTTCTGTGATTGAAAATGGGGCAAATCTTTAAAAAAGAAATATAATATGAAGTATAAGGCAGAAGTCCAGGCAAACAGAAGGTCAGTGAAGAGTGTGGGATCAGGCTATAAGGATCTAAGAATGGGGGCTGAGTTTGAATATACTAGGTCTGTGTATCTCAATATACCTGATTAAAGTTGTAGAGAATCATAATCCTATAGTATCTGAGGTACTGGAGAACTCCCCATAGTGATTTTCATGTATATACAAAAGTTATTAAATTACATTTGCATGCTTTTCTCTTAATCTGTCATGACAGTGTACTTCTTAAGTCAGCCATGGAACTCAGAATGTAGAAGGAAGTTTTTCTTGCCTACATTGGTTTTGCTTTTTTTAAAAAAAATATATTATTATGGAGATTTCCCAGTAATACATGACATCTTCTGTCAGAGTGCTCTAATTTCTCTTTGGAAATGTATTCAATATTTTTCATAAAATAGTTGTTTCAAAACTTTTGTGATTTAAAAAGAGACTGTAAATAGTCAACGTTTAGAAATTTTAAATGACTCACCAATCTAAGAAAAAAATGAAACTTCTTAATTTATAATGTTTATAGTTTTAGAAGGGAAATGTCTGATAGTTTTGAAAAGTCTAGAAAAATATTTTAATAATTGAAAAAATCATAAATTACACTATCACAGTGCTAAGTCTGGATCTCTGTGCACAGTTAATTGAAAAAAAAATGTGTGTCATAAAAAAAGTTTTATTAAATGCCTCCTGTTTCGCCAGGTTTCTAATTTTACTTAGACAATAGTCTCTACAGAATATACTAACAAGACAGTTTGAATATCAAGGCTGTCTTATATTCTGCTAATTTAAAAAGATACATATGTCAGGTGCCACCATTTTATTGTATTCCAAATGAACATGGCCAGGAAAACGTAGAGGTATTCAATAAATTCAACAAAACTATGTTATAACTCATTACAGCCAAAAAAGTGGAAAAGAATATTCTACTACTATTTTTGTACCATTTTAATCCTGCAGTTTTCCAACCATGTACGACTATTAAAAGTTAAGAAAGAAATTTCTGCAAAATTTGAACTTATAAAATTAAAAATTATACTTAAGGTTTTAAATTGTATTGAGCATCATACCTTAGTGCTTCATTAAGTTATGAGGAGGGTATTTCAGCTGATGTCTTGGCACAGTTGGAAAATGGATTCATGTTACTCTATTTTGACTATTTCAGCTACTGACCATATTGATATGTACAGATCAGTTAGTCTTGTCTCTAGAATAAAAGTTTTAAAGTAGTTTTTATAAGCAAATTGGTGCATTTTGTATCAGTGTCTCAAAAAGAAAACTATATTATTTTGAGTGATGGTAGACAACTTTAATAGGGTTTTATAAATAATTTAAAATAATTTACTAAGATAAAACAAAATGAATATTTAACATGATTACGCAAAATCATTTGAATTTTAACATGTTTTACCTCTAAAGTTTCTTTTTTTTTTAATAAGTGATATGTGGAGATGCTGCATAACTTTGCTCTCTAATAATTATTTAAATGTGTTCTTTTAAACAATCAACACATATTTAAAAACTGATTGTGTTATTGGAGTACAAATAAACATGGGAAAACAAGGACTTCAGTAATGTCATTACTGAATTAAAACTTTATCTTCAAAATTTAACACAAGGCCATTATAGATCATTGAAGACAATGAATACATTATAAATAAGTAAGAAATACAGTATCTGCCCTCAGGAGCAAAGCATAGGACAATCAAAAATCATACTTAAATTAAAATATAATTACAAAAAGTTAAAAGATTACATGTACCAGTTAAATTAAAATTTTAAATAATAGTTTTTGAGTTCAGTAGAGATAGATGCCCCAAGTTCAGGGATGACTTCATGGAAAATAGCAAGACTTGAATTAAGCCTTGAAAGATCTATAAGATTTGAAGGTCAGAATTGAATAGTGGCAACATGACATGCAAAAAGTAATTAAAAGAGCAGAAGTGAAAAGTGAAAAGTATGCAAGTTATTTTGGGGGTTCCAAAAGAAAACATTGATTAAATCAGGTGTTTTATGGGGAATTAGTAGAAAATATGATTTAAAAGATAGAGTAGGGCAAAATTGCAGTGTTTTGAATAATTAATTCATTTAGGCATGATATTAGAAGCAAAAAACAGTAACAAATTTTTTGAGTAGGTGAATGGCATGAAATATACATTGCTTTAGGATTAAAAAAGAATCAGTTGCATAGGAAGAATTGAGCATTGTAATCATAATATATTGTTTTTCTGTATTATTGTGAACTCTGTGCTGTTGATTGTTATTCTCTAAAGATATGGCAAAACAATTTATTTTTAAACATCATCTACCATCCAAAAGTTGCTACTTTTCATATTTGTGAGTCTAGCCTAAAAATATGCAACTATTAACAAAAACCCAGCACAAGTATGACCAGGTTAATCAATTAACTTCATAATTTTCATTCTATCTTATTTCAGACATTTTTCTAAACAACTGTAAAAAATGAATTTAAATGAGATTCTCAATCTACTGGCTGTGTGGGGAACAGAATAATATTAGAAGACTGTAGAGGCAACTCAAAATAGAGATAAATGAGAGTATTAATTAGATCAGTGGTAGGACTGAGATGAAAAACATAGAAATGAAATATATTGTGGAGACAAAAAGGGCACGATTTTGGATTCAACAGATGTGGCAAGAAAGGGAGAGTTATAAGTTATAGGTAAACCCAAGTATTCCAGCTTGAGTAGCAGATTGAATGATCTTGCTGCCAAATGAGAGATCAATTATTAAAAGAATACTTTTAGGAGAAATGGTGACATACTTTTTGAATATGTCATGCTTGGAGAGAATTATGGTGAGAAGAAAATTCTGGTAACCCTCAACAGAGATAAATGTTTGAAGGAGAAACTGTAAGGAATACTGAGCAGGAAAGTTTAGAAAGGTATGAGGACAAGGAAAAGAGCAAAGATCTCATGCAAACTAAAGGAGAGTGTTTCTAATAGGAGCACATGATCAGTGATGTCAAATGTGGCAGAAATGTCCCACAATATAAAGTCTGCCAAAATAATGAAGCATTCTAGTAAAGTATTAATCTAATGAGGCCTTTAGGTACAGTTTATAAGGAATTGGTGAATGTTTTTATTTGAGGAAAAATTCTTTGATTTATATTCATTACAATACACTGCAAGGATAAGATGCTCTATTTATTATAATAAATTGTCTCTAGAGCATATTGAACTTCCCAGTTAATTAAATAATACCATTATTTATTTCTATTTATGTTTTATTATTTTTCCCTGGTGGAATCTAAAATATCTAATCTCTTGGACCAGAATTTATAGTGCATTTTCAGAGCTACATTACTATTTTTTTCTTTATTCAATACATTGAACACAATAATATACTTGGCATACCCATACATATGTAGAAATTAGCTTCATTTATCAGTGTGATCAGGGACAGTTTCACATTAATCCTAGAAATTATCTTCTAATGTAGTCAGTTCTCTTAATGTATGAATTACTTCCTGTGAGAATTTAATCATTTTTGAGTCAACACTAATGTTTGCAGGTCATGATTAGTTACTGAGCTAGGCCAAGTTTGTATAACAACCACAAAAGGAATGTTTAGAAAGAAAGAACTGTGACTTTTAATTTATATAGACACTTAAAGCCTAAACAGGTATAAATGCACATACAAACAGACAGACAGGGATAGATATAATCAGAATATAAAATAACAACCTTCTAATTTATTCTGTTCTTTTTTTCTGAACAAGTTCCTTTTCTGGTTAGCTGATTGAGTAGTAGATAAATTAATTTAACAAATATTCACTGATTGTGTACTATGAGCCAATACTATTCTAATATTTAGGGATATAGTAGTGAACATAGCATATATAGTCCCTGTCATGAGGCTTCCAGTTAGTGGAGGTTATAAATGATAAATAAAATGAGTGAGTAAAAATATTAGTAAGTGGTATGAAAAACCCAAATTAAAGGAATTTAATAAAAAGTGATAGGTTGGAAGTGTCTAACAAAAATTGGATAACATATATATTTTTTCCCATCAACGACCATTGTTTTCTTACTCCATCTCAACATAACCACAGTCACCATGCAAAAACTAGTCACAGGGGAAGATGATTCCTTTTAAAGGTCTAGCATAAATTCTTACTTAAATAGTCAATCAGAGAACATATACTTTTGGTGACTGCATAAGACCCATGGTAGTCACATGACCTAAATTTGTCCAATCAGGTAAAAAGAAAATACTTTATTTCATGGATGAGTGAAATTTGAAAGGTTCATTGTCTCAGACATAGTGATAGAAACAGGAAAACATTTTTCTTGAAGCCATTCTATAACCACAGAGAAAGCGGGTTAGGATGATACTAGTTAATTGATGTTGGGGTGGAGAGAAAGATTGAACATAAATTTCTACTGGTATCATTAAGCCACTCAATCAATCAATTCTGAAACCTATCTGTATCTGAAGATTTGTTTTCATGTAAAATACATTTCTTTATTATTTAATTTCATCCCATTTGAAGCAAATGTTACTTACATCCCACACATACTAATACATACCAACAAAATAACCAATAAAGGAATCTCTCAAGAGAGAGATACATTTCATTTGACCACTAAGTTTAGGAAAGACAACTATTTAAGTATCAGCAGGAGAAATATTATAGTTAGTAGGAGCAGTGCAAATATATATGGAAAAAATTGACCCAAAATGTTAGAGTGCAGCAGAAAGCATACCAATATGGATGGAGTTTATTGAATGAGGGGAACAGAGTTTTGAAGAAGTTGTGAAAGTAGTTGGGGCCAGATCATGTAGAGCTTTGTATGGATAGTACTATGTATATGGCAGTCTTGGATACATACATAGTGTATATTAAGTATTCTATGTCTTATATACAACTCAGGAAAGAGGGATAAATGTCAAACATTATGTTATAGGTTGCTGTATTTTTTTTTTTTAATAAGAAAACATTTCAAAGAATTGAGGCCATTTTTGCCATTTAAAAATTTTGAACCATTAATGAAACATTGAGTTATTTGCATAACTAAAATTATATGAGATCCTGGGAAGAGTCTAGAGTATGTCCCTATGACTATTTGCTGCATATATAGGATCATAAACATGTGGTAGGAAATTATAACTAAGAGCCTTCTATTTATTGAATATCTCTCTACTAATAAGCTATGGAAGACCTTATCTCTTCAAGAGATACATGAACTTTCTTTTATTCTCACTCTCAATATTGAAATATTTGTATTATTACAAATAATGATGATATTAATTTTGACTATCATTCATTTTATTCTCATAATTTATCAGATACCGACTAAGTTCCATCTTAACTGTTTTACCTGCATGGAAATCTTATGGATAGATACTCTCATTATCTACACATTTTTCAAATGAGAAAATGAATCATAGAGATGTTAAGTAATTTACTAGAT
Organism: Pteropus vampyrus; assembly: GCF_000151845.1. Lineage (NCBI taxonomy): Eukaryota > Metazoa > Chordata > Mammalia > Chiroptera > Pteropodidae > Pteropus > Pteropus vampyrus. The sequence continues at coordinate 4,097,664 of NW_011888845.1, read as the reverse complement.
TTTACACAGATAGTAAGTGGTAGAATAATGAAGTAAAACCAGCCTCTCTGGTTGCAGGGTCTATAATGTTAACTAGTATTTTGTGTCTAACCAGCCTAAAAATCTATTAATAAGAATAAATGAAG
>NW_011888845.1:4085676-4095934 GCF_000151845.1 Pteropus vampyrus | reverse complement strand
GATTTGCCAAGTTCAGGTCTATTGTTTGTACTTTATCACTGAGACCTGGTATAAGATTTTATATATATAATCTTACTAACCAATGTCATCCAAAAGAACCCTCAATTTAAAAATATGAGCATAGCTCTGTTCCAATAAAACTTCATTTATAGAAGCAAACAGTGGACTGGATTTGACCAATAGGCTGTAGTTTGTTGACTTCTGTTTTAGACAATGGATTATATATATAATCTTATACCAGGTCTCAGTGATAAAGTACAAACAATGGACCTGAACTTGGCAAATCTGAATCCTTCTCAGATATTTTATATACTAAAACATGAGAAAATAATCCTTTATCTTCTAGGATCACCACTAGATGGATAAAATCCAAAGCTTTACATTTTCTTGTTTGTTGGCATAAAGAAAAAGGCACCCACAGTAGGAGAAAATTATGTTGACATAAAAGGATAAGCAGATATTAGAAACAGAAGAAGAGCTCTAACAATGCTTCAGTCCCTGGTGCCTGGTATTCTTAACAACTTCTCCACCTTCCCGCTGCCCATAGTGGTATAAAAGCCTGAGGAATATTATGAGACAAACTATAAAATCTGAAACTGGTTGATTAGCAATACCAAAATGGGCAAGATCCTTAGTTAGAATGGTAGCCTCCTTGCTGTGCAAGGAGTTTTTTAGCAAGTTGTTGTTGTTGTTTTTTTTTTTTTAAAGAAGCTCAAACCAGTAACTATATAGATTTAATTTTCACCTCCTTCTTTTATACTATTTTAACATTTCTAGCTCTTTAAAGCAACTGGAATTATATTTATTTATGCATCAATGGCCCTCAAATTTTATTTTTTCTTGGTAATAAGACGGTTGTCCTGATAGTTTTTATTAGTTTGTACTATGTCTTTGAAGTGTCAACTTTGTTATATATTAAATATATATGTGTTTAAGTCTGTTTTGTTTTTCAGGCTTTTGTTTTATTTATCTCTTGGCCTTGCCTTCAGTTGATACTAATTGTTTTAATTATATATATTTTAACTTTATATGCGTGTTTGTTTATTTTATATAAATATTTACACCTTGTATCACTATTCTTCCACTATTCTTCTTTTTCATGATTTTTAAAATATTTTTTAACATTTTCCAGCTCAATAGAATCAGCTAGGAAATTTAAAATTTTTGTGTTGAATTTGTAAATTACTATAGGGAAAATGGAAGCCATTATAATATTAAACATTTTTATCCAGGAATATGGCTTTTCTCTCCATTTCCTCAGTTCTTCTTTCATTACTTTGGTATAGCTTTATAGATTTATTTTTGTCATTATTACACATCATTTTTTAAAAGGATGTATGTTTAGAAGACTTGGTAGAAAGTATTGGGTTATTGAATTTTGTTTGTTACTCTTTATAGGATACAGTAATGTACTACAGGAATAGGGCAGACTTCAACTTAAGGAGGCCATCTGAAAGCAGAAAAAAATATGAGTTTAACGGTTTTTCTAATAAAGGTTCTTAACTACTCTGGACAATGCTTCTAGACAGCTGATGAGAAAGTGGGCAGACTAGAAATGGTAATATTTGAGAAAGCTGGAGGTATGGTGGCAAACCTCATTCTTCCCAACTTATTCTTAAATCTTTCCTTTTGAATTCCTCTCTCAATAAAGAAAAGCTCATTTAGAACTCTCCTGTCAGAAAGCTAATTAGCATTTCACCTTAAAAGTGTATGTTATTTCATGTTCGTCTAAGGTAACGACCAAAGCATTAGCCATGGACTTGAGGGCTGGATGGTTGGTTGGAAAGAAGGAAACCACAAATTCAGCGTGCAGACTAAATATGGCTGCCTTAACAAGATGTCTAATACTGACTATGAGGCAGTGGAGTCCTTCAGCTTGAAAATGGTAGATGGCTACCTAGGATGTTCAGGGACCAGTATCAAGAAACCCCAATTCTGGCAAAAAAAAGAACCCAATAATTCTCAATATTATAGTAACTCCTAGGCTTATAACTAGTTCATTACTAAATAGGCATCTAAATGGTACCATATTCAAAATGAGAATCTGCTGCTCTATTTACTATTATTTGGAGAGTATATAAAAGAACATCCTAGTTTAGTGAAACAAAATTATCAGGATAGGAGCTCTTTCTGCCTCCAAGAACATGATTGAAAAGATGAGTATAAACTCACATCTCTGACTGGCAGTATATGAGATTTGCTTCTTACTTATGACCACTGTGTATTGCTTCCTATTTCTCCATTTTATATATAGAAATTTTACTGTGAGTATGATTACATTTGGTTGTGAGGTGGACAGTTTTGTCACTTATTTAATAGTTTGCCATGTCAAAAGAAAACAAAGATCCAAAGATACAATGCTGAGAAAAAGATTTACTATCAAACAGAAATCCCAAGTTAGGCTATGTGAGCTAAGAGTGAGGAATGGAAAAGGAAGTTTTTTTTAGTCAGAAAACAACAATCCCTGTTTTAGAAAACAGAGTCTCTGAGGAATGCTAATTGGCTGATAATATATGAACCAAATGCTAAGGCTTGGATAAAATCTTACTTGATTGTGAAATGAGATTTGTTGCTTACATGAAGTAACCAATCCAGGTTTATGGAACTCCACTTGTCATTTTAGAAGTCGGATGTGTACTGTTATCAGTAGATTAGGCAACCATATCAAGATTCATTGATTGTATCACAAGGTGACACATCAAATCTGTCTGAATAGAAGGCTCTTCATCCAGGGGTTCTGTAATCAGACATATCTATACACAGTAGCTAAGCATGAGCATATCCTTTGTGGAGGGTAAGAAAATATTTGCACTTTTATATAGGGCTGTTATTTTATGTGAGATAAGGAATTTTTGAAAATATCTAAAAATTCTATTTATAAAATTCAATTCCATAGAGATAACTAGAAAACAACTTAGATTTGTTTGTTTATTTGTTTGTTGTTCAATTGCTTGCTTGCTTGTTTTTATGAGTTTTACCCCTAGGCCTCACTTCCACTTTTACCTTCTTCCTGATCATAGGGGAAGGTAAATAACCTAGACTGGGATAATCATGAGCATCATTCTGGATTTTTTAGAGAGAATTTACTTATTCATTCAATAAGTACTTTGAGTATCAGCTATATGATAAGTAGTGTTTTTGCTGCACTGGGAACACAGCAGTGATTAAAAAAGATTTTAAAAAATCCACTCTCACAGAGCTTTGTATGTGTGTGGGGAGGGGAATGCAGATAAAAATTAAAATAAGTCTTTCTATATATATCTATATATCATATCTGACTTTACATAATTTTAAGGTATGAAACAATATAATCTCCTCCTTTACTTAAACTAGCTGAAACAATTTGCCTTATACTTTTAAAAGAATTTGCTCTGATACACACACACACACACCCCCCACACATGCACACACACATACATATACATTTATGTGTGGGTGCAAGTATATGTGTTTACACTATTTTTTTAGTGTAGCCTTGTGATATTCTATTGTTTCCTATAAACTATCAATAGACATCTTTCTATCATTCAAAAAATATCTAATTGGATTGTTATGTGAATTGTTACTAGTATTAAAACTTCCCTTGATCCATATTCTATATCATATATCCTAAGAATATTTAAAATATTTAAAATGTCAAATTGGAAGAGTCGAGATATAGGTTTTTCAAGGCCAGTTATTCCTGGTCTTCATATAGAAGGTTCACGGACATCATCAGTAGAGGATATGCTAAAGATATATATTGTACCATCTTAGCCAAACTTCCTGGATCAGAATTCCAACCATGCAACTTACTACTTTATCGCCTGAGACAGTTTATTTAACCTCTCTTCTTCCATTTCATTATATGTATAATAAGGATAATGATATTATCTGCTTCCAATGGATACTGTATGAATGCATGAACATTTTTTCTATAAGTTAGAACAGAACTTGGCACATAGTAATAATGCAGTAAGTTTAAATTATAATTCTCTTATTTTACCTCATTTCTTTGTGACCATATGCATATATCTAAAAGATTGTTGGCTGCAGTTATAATACTACTTATGGATGGCTTTCTCTAGGCAGAGCTAAGTAGCCCATATGGAAATAAAATACGCCATTTACTTTATTTGAACCAGGCTAAAACCAGATGAGCAAATTAGTCTAGATACTGAATTGGCTTCAGTGAGAAAGTCATAAAATAAAGAAATTCGTTTGGAAACTACAGTCTCATCTGTTACTGAACTCAATGTAAACACATAAATACTGCTCTGCGTCACTGTTTTTCATCAGGTATTTGTGTGGAATTCTTAGTGTTCTAGGGGAGCGTGTGTGTGTGTGTGTGTGTGTGTGTGTGTGTGTGTGTGTACCAATTTATTTATGTTGCAAGGATAATAGGCCTATAATGGGAAGGGTAATATAGATCTGTACTGAGGGCATAATACTGCAATTCTCATGGCTTGTTAAGATCAGTGGGTACACAGAGACAATAGCACTAAGAAAATGATGAGACAGTTATTATGTGTTTTAAACCACAGTTAATTACACAAATTACACAAATTAAGTGAAAGAGAATTAACCACTTGCTTCTTTTGTGCTTATTTGTAGCATGAGGTGGCCTGATGAACTTAAGAAAACAAGACATTAAGAATACTCACTCTCTCAAAACATCACAAGAATCAGAACAATATGGTTAGGTCTCTGCTACTGCTAGGTATACTTGCTTTTCTAGTTCTCTTTAAAAAAGAAAAAGAAAAAAGTGGATGCCTATGAAACATAACTCATTAAAAGTTAATGTAAAGTTTAATACACACACACATATGCACTCTCATCCAGTCACTCTCCTTCAAGGCTTAAAAGTCCCAGAACTTAATACTGATTGGATCATTTTTCCACATTTATGAATGCTGCTAAAACATTTCTAAAATTAAATTTTGGACTATATGAAAACCTATGTTATCACATCAATTAAAGAAAAGTATTGCAAAATAATCAAAAGTTTCAAAGTTTGAGTAAGAATATGTAGGAAGACAAATATGAAGATTTTGGGTGTCTTAGCCAAGAGAAGAAATAGAAGGATTTAATAACAGATTACAGCTATTTTTCATTCATGTTTTCTATGTCTAATGGACTATGACAGTTTTAAGATATTAAGCTAACTACCAGTTTTGGTAGTTGCCTTCTTTTTTTTTTCTTTTTTCTTTTAACCTGGAATCAGTATCGAGAAATTTTCATATACTGCATATGTGCAAGGTAGGTAATCTTATGATAGATACTGTACCTCTATGCTTAAAATTTCAAATGTTTGCTATATCTTAGGAGATATAAGATATGTCTTTGTCTCATGGATTCCACAAGCATATGACCCTAGACTCAAGAAAGCTGGGAATTTTAGACAAACGAGTGCCATGGAGGTATAATCTCAGGGTTTTAAAGACAGTGAATCTGCATTAATTAATTTGCTCGTATTTTAAATCTAATTTTATCTGTATCTTAAGTGTGATAACATTTTCTGTCTTGCAAATGGCTTGAGGCTTTTTTTCCCTTTGGGTCAAACATGGCATTGTGCCTTTTCCACAGCTGTACCACTCCCCTCTTCTAAGATTATACCATTGAGGGAAGAAAGAGTTATTCTTTGAAGCATAAATCAGTTCTCATCATGACACTATTTGAAATCATTTAAAGTCTTCTCATTTAAATTGGTGAAAAGGCCAAATTTTAAAATTGTCTGTAAGGACCTATATATTCAGTTCTCATTACATTGAACTCATTCTGTAGTCACTTGTTGCCCCTGCTTTCTAGCCAGCCGTCTTCTCATTGTTCCTAAAATAAGCCAAATGTGTTCTCAGCTCACCTTTGCACATGCTTTCCACATACCTAAAATGCTTTCCTTCTCAAATCCACATAATTCATTTTCTTTCTGTTTCAGCTCCTGCTCAATGTCTCAGAAATACTTATTGAGTGCATATATTATGCTAGACACTGTGCCAGGATCAGAGGATAAAATGGGGAGAAAGACATTATTTCTGTTCTCGATGGGCTTTCAGTCATCTGGGGATACAGAGAAGTAATCAGGTGGCCAGTAGAGTCCAATATGATAACGTATGGGTAGACACATAATTCATTCATGAGGATAAGGGGAACGTTTCTGGAAGACATACAAATTACCACTCAATTTTAAATGAATAGCATGGCTTTAGTGAATTATGGAAGATTTACAAATATATATCTTTACTAAGATGAAGCTAAAAATAGACCAAGGAAGAATACAATAAAAAAATGTTAGAAAACTATAAAACTAGAAATTAATAACTGACAAAGCAGACCACGAAAAGCTAAAATTTAAGCTACCCATTGGGAGAAATTTGCAAATAGGCTAATTTAAACAATAGAACCCCAGAAAGAGTCAAGAATTGCAAGTAACAGGTATCAGTGAAAGTAGTAGTGCAGTTAAGATAGAAAACTAACTTGGTTATCGTCTATATATGATGCAGTTACACTTCTTTATTCTCTTCCCAGCTTATAAGTTGGACAACTTCTCCTCTAACTGAAAAGAGCAAGACAAATTTGGAAATCAGAAAAACTAGGCTCAGCCTAAAGAAATATAGGTACTATTATAAGAAAAGATGGATTAAGCAAAAGACTATTTAGTAAGTGATGAGACTACTGACTCCCTAACTTGACACTAGCAACTGGGTTTATGGATCCTATACTTGAATTTAATGGATTCTTCCTCAAAAACCGTCTATGACAAAAGAAAGCAAAAGTCTTCTAGAAAGCCATGACTCAAAAAGCCTTCTTTTTTTTTTTTAACAACAATATGGTGACAGTAGTGAAAATGTCTTAAAAATAAAAATTATTTTCACATAAAATTATACCCAGACAAGCTGTTAATCATAGGTAAAATTAGAAGGGCATTTTCAGTCATGCAAGTTGTAAGAAACTAACATTATATTTCATGACTGGAAACAGTGTTTTATCAAAGCAATGGAGACATCTAATAAAGAAGATTAGTGATTCATGAAATAGTGAACCCAAATCAGAAATAAAGAAAATCTTCAGGTTGATTGAGGATGAAGAAAAGTCTGAGGATAAGTTCTGCTAAGACAGCTGATAGAGGCCATAGGCAGGATTGGAGCAGGAGGATAAAGAGTTTCAGATGGGACATTTTGAAGAAGATAAAATTAAGAAATTATCTGATAGGTTTAAGGGTATATCAAGGAAATGCATGTTACTGGGTGGATTAATAAATAGGAACAATGTAAAATATGCAAATGGACAAATAAAACAGTTGTTCATTTATGGGAAAAAAACAAGATTTTGTAAAAAATGAAAATGTGATCATACTATACACCATGGCTATGAATGTTATTTACATAACCACAATAATATAAGTACTGAATAGTTTTTCATCCTAAAAATTAGATAAAGGGGAAAGAGCAGGTAAGGGGAAGAAGAGAGAGTACCTCATCTTTTATGATAAGGTAATGAGTGATATCTAAAACATAAAAAATAGCAATAAAAGTATAAATATATTACTTAGAAATGTAATAAAGATATCGTTTTTAAATAGGCAGGTGATTAAAAAATGAATAGAAATTGAGTGGGTAGGAATGAAAAAGACTTGCTTTCCTTTATAAACCATGTTGAATTTGTTATATATTTATAATTTAATGAATATTAAAAATAATGAGAACCCTGTAGTATAATTGAGATTTACTGAGAGATTTACTTAAACATTCTCAAACACACAAAAATGGATAAATGTGTGAGGTGGCAAATGCATTAATTAACTAGGTGGGAGGAATTCTTTCACAATGTATATGTGTCAAATCACCATGATATATCCTTTAAATATCTTACAGTTTTATAATTTATACCTCAATAAAGCTATAAAAGTGTTCTAAAAATAATGAAATGGTAATAAATAGAATCAGTTCATGTAAAAGTAAAAGATAGTGATCAGTGTTTCAACCTATCAACACACTGAGACAAAACTAGAAAGATAGACGCCGTCATAAATTTGTTTTATAAGGTATATTAATTTTTTAAAGTTTTATTGTAGACACTATCAGTAGCCTTTCGATATTTACTCAACATTTTCCTCTACACATTAAGGATGTCTACTGTAAGAACTTGTGACTCTTTGCCTGTAGAATGTATTTTTCATTTTTGTTTTCATCCTATTCTCCAGGTAAATGAGAGTGACTGAAGTTAAAGTGCTCAGACGCAACCATCAAACAGTGATGGATGGAGAATTAATAACCCAGTATGCTAGCCTGTTACAGTGGTACCCCCACCCACTTACCCAACAAATTATATCTCTCAGTATTCTTACCCTTATGAGGTCTTATCATTACATCTAAGCTGCATTTGTAGTTCTTTTTAACCAAAGGATGCAGTGGAAATGAAGCAGAGCATAAAAATCTCCCAGCTGATCTTGGTCAACTCAGAGTGATGAGAGAAAGTAAAGGGGTTTTAAGCCCTTAAATCTTGAGTGGTTTATTAAATAGTAGTAGATAACCGAAATGTTTGTTCATTTGTTTTTGTTTTTGTTTTTGTTTTTGTTTTTGTTTTTCACTGCTCAGTTGGGGAAACTTCAAGGCCTTTTCTACATCTTCCTTTAGAGTTTCCCAAGAGGATTAAGCTTCAGCTTCATGTAGTGGTAACAGGTTTGTTGACATGATCTTTATTAGTTTACTTCTCTTCCTTGCCTTTATTCCTTAATCTCCTATATTTATTTCTTGGGATAACGTCCTAAATAAGATACATGCATGTAAATTCTTGTTTCAGTTTCTACTTTTGGTGGAATCCAAGGCAAGGCAAAGAGACTTATTGAAATGTTACCTTAAGACAGAATTACAGTTTGATATACAAATCACTCTACTTTGGAGGAGGTTTGAAAGAGATGCCTAGAGGAGAAGACCAAGTAGAAAGTCACTGAAATAATCCTGATGAAGAAGGGAGATGTGCTCTACTAAAATAAAATAATGATATCATGGAAGGAGGCAAATACCTGAATATGAAAGCTAAGTCACAGGTAGGATTTAAAGGAATTAGCATTTGTTTTAGATGTTGATGGTCAGTGAAAGTGAAAAGTCAAGATAATAATTCTGTCTTATGTGACTGAGTGGATGCATAGGAAGTACAGGAGAAAGGTCAGATTTAAGGAGGGATTTCATAAACAGTTGAGCTTGTTCAGATTTGAACTACCTATGTGATGCCCAGTAGGCAGTTGTTTGGACTGAGGTTACAAAGTGTGATCTGAAATGGCTGAAAAAAATTACCAGAATTCAAATGGTAATCGGGTACTAATTTTGTCTGAGTTATCTCAGTATAATAATAGTAATGGTTAATGCTGTATGAAAACGTGACTTACATAGTACTTTCACATATAAATTTTGGTTGTAAATTATTGAATTTAACACATATAAATGGATTTAGTAGGAAGTCCTTGTTAGGCTATGGGGACTCCTTAAGCCTGAATTATCTCAGCAATCTTGCTACTTCTGGTTTGGTTCAAAGTAATTATCCTTTTTAATATTGCTGAGTAAAAAAAGCATATATATTAGTTCATAGAAAAATATGCAAATTTAAAAAATCATAAGAGCAAATAGCCAGATGGCAATTTCAGATATACTCGAGACACACCATGGTTATAAATTTGAAGATCGAAGCTTTAAATGTTATAGCAGTTTAGAAGTGCTGTTTTAGCTTGGAGGTGAACGAGAACTACCTAAGGAAATTCACCTTCTTTTGAAAGAATGATTAGGGTCCATGTTATGCCACTTCCAACTAAGAATTTCTCTGAAAGAAGCCTCTCCTGAGGATGAAAGTCACCAATAGAAGCAAAGATCCCTGAACTGCCATCTTCCATCCCTGTCTTTCAAGTCAGCAAATCAGGACACTTCTCTGGAGCAGGTCTAGCTAGCTCAAATCAGTTCGGACATTGAATGATTCTGTAGATCATGGCCCTAATTTTATATAGTCACTTTGAAAAGAATGGACTCCCTGAATTTGACTGAGCAACTTTTTTTCATTGAACTGCTTTGAAAGCTACTTCTGTGTATAGCACATTTCCACAATAGAAATTCAAGGATCTTTTCTGTCTCAATACTGTCAGCCCAAATGATTTCAAGCCGTTTCAGTTCTGCCATCTGTAAGAGATGAATTTGTTCAATCAAGTTAAATCACTGTACTAGCTCAGTCACTGCACCAGAAAACTCTCTAGTTTTATCTAACTGTTCTTATTCCAAGGTTAAATTAATGTCTG
>NW_011888845.1:4076452-4083921 GCF_000151845.1 Pteropus vampyrus | reverse complement strand
TCATTTACTGTTAGCAATTATTATTCGTTTTCCTTATTTTAAAAAGTGAAAGAGACTTTATACTAGTCTTGAAACTTCTTGGTAAGTTTGACATACCAAAATATAAAATTATCTAAAATGTTCTTATTATTATAGATACAACATACATATTTATTTATAAGCCTAAAGATAAGTAAAATGTTATGATACCTGGATTTGCTTTAAAATACCCCAGAAAAATAATACAAGTAAGAGAGGAGGTTAGATATAAAAAAAAAAAAAAATGGCACAGTGGAAATAAGTGTTGGGCTGGAAAATGATTACTTGGTGGTCCATTATACTCTCTCTTATGTGTATGTTTGAAATTTTCCAAAATAAAAGTTAAAGTTAAATATACATATATACCCTAGAACCACCTATATGCATTGTCGAAGTACAGAATAAAGATATATGTGTTAACATTTAAGAATGGAAGAGAGAGATTTTATTTAAAATATAGTCATTTAAATGTTTAAAATATCTGTAATATAACTACCAGAAACCTATAAATGAGTTGTTTCCTGAGAGGAGCACTGGGTGGCTGGGAAGTTGGCATGATTGGAAGACTATTCATTGTGCTAAATAAAATATTTAGAATCATGTGAAAGTATTACCTAATCAGAAAAACAATGAAAAATAAATTGTTTCTGATAAAACTAGTGTAAAAAATTCTTTGATTGAGTGATGTGCTCATGAAAGTATGTTTCTTCGGGTAATACCAATATTGAACCTAAATAGAAAACTTAGGTGTAAAGTCACAGATTGTATTGGCAGCTTTATCTTGATTGCAGTTGTATAATACAAAAACAAAACAAAAACACTTGAAAATTATTCCTCAATTATTCAATAAATATTTTTCATGTTTCTAGAATATGTTGTAGGCATAAGTATTTAATTACTTAAATATTGTCTCTGCTCATGTATGACTTATAACATAGTGGGGAGGAAGCTTATTTAAAGAACAAAATAAAATTTATAATTATTAAATATTAGATGTTCATTAAAAACGAAATTCTAAGAGAAAATTATAATAAAGGAGGAAGGGCTAATGAAGATTTCTTTGAGGAAATTGTATTTGGTTTCATAAGAATTAGGCTAAGAAAGGAGAAATGAGTATTCAATAACTAATGAAAGGGGCAAGCATAAAAATGCAGATTGAAAGCAAATGATGCAGAACCTTATAAATCATGCTATAGGTTATGTTTTCTTAAATGTAGAAGAAATGCATAAAGGAGTTTTGGAAGCCAACTGATATTGCCCGATATGCATTAAAACTACCCTCTGGAGTGGTAAGAAGGGAATCCCAGCTCTGTTTACGATGTATTAAGGCAATAATCTAAGAGATATATTAGAGTGCAGGAAGGTGAAAAGAACTAGATTTGAAATATATTTGGAGGTAAAATCAGTAGGATCTAGTGATGACTTGACAGAGTTAAAAACATAGAGGTAGGTTGCTACCACAATGACTCTATTTTGTGCCTTGAGCAGTTGGGTAGAAGGAGGTGGGCTGTTATCAGAAATGAGGAAGACTAGAAGAGAAACATTTTGGAAAGGGGAAGAACTCAAGTTTTTGACATCATTGCCATCAATTTGGGTGTTTTGGTATAAAAAAAAAAAAAAAAAACAGCCTATGCTTAATACTGGGAACAATCCAACAGCAAAGTGTGTTCCTACTCTTTTGTCCCTTTCCTGTAGGAGCAGTAGATCTTCATTTTATTACTGTCTCCCACATACCTCTCTCTTCATTTAGAGTTATCTGATATGAAAATGAGCTCAGTGCACAGGAGGAGAGATTCAGACTAGGAAAATTGCCTCCCATATGGCAGGGTGGTGAATACTGTTAAGGAAAAAATGAGGAATATTATCACCTTTATCAGAAAATGACACACAAAATGTCTCAAATTCCCAACATCAATTAACCTGTTTGTTCAATGTCATTAGCAATTATCATTTACTAAGCAATTCTCATTGTTCATTTGGAACATTTCTTTATTTAGCCCGTTAGAAGTCAATTTTGAATTGGCATGTCACTTTGTCCCAGTAGACACCATGGAAACTAGGCTAGGCAGGCTAAAAGATTTTTTTTTAAAATTACCTCTAAACATATATATATTTTTTAAAAATATGTATATGTGTGTGTATATATATACATATACATACACATACAACACATGTACATATATATGTGTGTGTATATACACACATATATATGTGTGTGTGTGTATATATACTTATAAGTATGTATGTATTTTTTCCTCTATTAAACTGAGACAAAATTGCTGACTTTTTTCTAAATTATTTTATAAAAATAGCTTTTTCATTTTAAATGGCTTTAACACTTAAAAAGGTCATGTAAAATTTTGTGGTAATGATTTAACATTAATATTTAGATTGGATCTAGCTTCAGATCAATTTTTGACTATATTTAACTTTTTAAATGATAAGCATTTTATCATATTCTCGTACTTCTTGCTGTAGTATATCTTCAGATTTTTCTGTGCTAAAAAATCACTCAAAGAAAGAAAAGGTAGAGAAGTTCTAGTGTCACTGAGACCTGAGCTAAATGGCAGGATTTTAATGTCAGTAATTTCATTTCTCAAGCCTCAAGAAATGAACTGTCTCGAAGCTAAGTTGGAAGTTTCATGCTCAGAGACAGCCCCTTTTACCCATTGCTAGACAGTTATGTTTAGATCTGAGACCATTATCTAGTAAAAATGTGGTTTGATTTTATAAATGCTGGGTTTAGCTGTAAAGTTAAGCTTGTTGTAAATAAATATTGGCATGAATTGTGAAGGGAAATTGTTTCTCAGATTTAGGAATAATGAGCTATTCTGGATTAAAACTATGCCAGCCAATTTAAGAATACTCAAATTGTTCAGTGATTTCCATGTGTTTCTAAGTATATATATTTTACAAATGAAAAGTACTTTTAATCTGGGATTTGTACCTTCTGATATATATGTCTCCATCTCTATTAGAGAATGGAAATAGTGGGTATTCCAAGGCCAGATATTCCTGGCCAATAGCATTAGATACTAGGACAATAAAATGTATTATTAATTTAGGTTAGTCTTCCACTCTCTGCTTCTCTTGGCTAATTTCTAGTAATCATGTATGTGTCGTCGTATCCCCCCCTTTTAGGAATATACCCCTAAGCACACACTTAGTTATGTTACACACTTTCAGTAAGTGCAGCTGTTATAGAACATATTATTCTATATTATAATTACCTGTTGTTCTTTTTTCAAATTCTTTTTCTCTATTATGACCGCTATAATTTTGAAGGCAAGAAGCAAATCTTTTTTTCCATTAAAATATGGCATAATATTATGGGAATGCCAAAGCTTAATTCTATATTCTCCTTCATAGACACACAAAAGATTATAGCTCTCATATTATAAAATGTAGCACATGATTATTTCTGGACAAAAATATCTAAGTGACATTTTTCACTTCTGGGTTGAATCTGCAAATATCCATCACCTTCCCTGGAATCACCACCATGGAGAATATGTTTTGAAATAAAACAGCATTTATTAATCTAGGTTCTTAAGTAAACATATAGAATGAGAGATACATTACTTTTCTTTGCTAGTCACTGATATTTGAGGGTTAATTTGTTTTCCACAGCTCATTTTTACCTATCCCAAGTAAAATAGTGTCCTGAGAACCTATATACATCCTTGATTTACAATATGTAAAAATATATGAATTGCATGAATAAATGAACATATATTTCCTCCTCAGCTGAAACTCCAAATGTCATGAACTTTGAAAACAGATGCTCATATTGCAGTGTTGCCATAAATCAGAGTAAGAATTTTTTCATTCATATCTTTCATGATTTACTACACAAGGTACTTATCAATGTCAAGAATCTTGAAAGATCTGAGATGTTACCATGCTGACAAGTTAATGACAGGCTGATACAGCTTTATGGATTCTGAAAAAACACATGAAACTCCTGAGACAGAGACAAAGGACTTCAGAAATCACAGCAGGCAGCATTTGTTTCATGTTTGCCTTGATACTACTTACTCCCCAAACTCAACAGAGTGAATCAGAGTGATGTGGTGGTTGCTGTACAGAAACAGTGACTTCTCATCAAGAGCTAACAACTTAATCATTGAAAGCAAATGAATGATGCTCTGCTCAACAAACAAATATTCGTGTGTATGTGTAAAATGTAATATACAATATATATTGTATACATACACATGCCTATTTTTTTTTTTCATTCCAGTGATGATTGTTATGGAGACATCATTGAAAATGAAGCCTGGCACAAGAGTTGCTAAAATACTACTGCAAGGAAGACATGCAGAATCATAAGAGATTCATAGAAATTGTCTCCTAATGATTGTGAAAACAAATACTTAGGGAGCTGAGATTTTCCAGGGATTGTTGGACTGTGATTTCCCACCAGAAAATATTTTACATTGTCATTTACTTATTTGACAATTATTTATTGAGGGACTTATGAAATAAAGTATAGAATTTGGTGTTTAATACATGTTTAACTGCTCGATTTATTCATAGATGATACTCATAAAATAAATTTTGAAAATTTCAAATATTCCAGATTGAGAATAGGCAATGATAGGCAAGACTGAAAAAGTGATAAAAAGAGCAACAAACAATAATACCTAATATTTGATATAATTTAGGTCCCAGATGGCTTTAAATAAGTTGTGTTGCTTGAAAATAACAATTTAATGAGGAATGTGCTATTATTATTTAATTTTTATTTCTAAGGATTTAATAATTTGACTTAGGGATGGCATTAGGATGAGATAAGTAAGGTAGGATCAGCAAGAGAGCTTGACCCTGCCTTTAGTTAAAACTTTGATTTTTTTTTTATATTGGATTCTTGATGTTGACATGATTTTATGAGATGTCAAAGAACACTAAGCATATTTTGGTTGAGACTTATTTGAGTTCTGATAGAGGAGGTATTTGGTGAACATTCTACCAATATTTATTCATTGTATCCTAAGCTTGGGCTGTATGTAGTAATTTTCATAATTGGGTTTTGTAGATGAGCCATGAAGTAAAACATACTGGAGAATGCTTATTGTATTTAAATTTCTTCTAAACAGTAAAATTTCTATGACCCCTATGTTGATATATACAATTTTTATTTTTTTTTCTGCACAATAACAATTAAGGATGCTCTCCTAAGGATGCCAAATAAGAAATTAATGCAGAAATAAAGCTACCAGGTGGCTTAGACAGGTACTTGGCAGACGTTAGAATCACGGTGGGTGCCCAGGATTTATTGGATGTTTTATTATGTGTCTTTATTAAGGCATTGCCTTAAAAATTGTTTCACGTATTCAAGAGGCTTAATATCCCCCACTGTTTCTAAATTGTATCAAAGTGGACATCCCCAAAATGTAAGGTGACACTTCTTTATAATGGCAGTTGATGCCTAGGCTTGGAGAGTTAATATCAGATTTATGCAGCCTCTCATTCTATAAGGAATAAAAAAAATATGAAAGGACTGTGGAGAAAAATATGTCATTTGAAGTGTTCTCTGCTTTAAAGGCTACTCACTTTTCTAACAACCTTTTTCTAATCTAATCTCGTTATAGGTCAATCTATTAAATATTGGCAGAAGCAGAAAGGCAGAACAGGAGAAAGGCTGGGGGCTGGGGTGATACTGGAGAAAAAAACATAGGACAAAACAAGGGCGGATATAAAAGCAGAGCATAAGAGAGCAGAAACAGTTATAATGTCTCTTATGTAACTTATAATTTTATTTCTTTGAGTATTCTTTTTTATTTCCTTGGTAAGTCTAACTAAACATTTGTCAACTTTATCTTTTCAAGGAGCCAGCTCATAGTTTTATTATCTTTTCTATCTATTTTATTTATTTCTGCTCTCATCTTTGTTATATATTTTCTTCTGATTACTTTGGGGCTTAGATGCTCATCTTTTCCTAGTTCTTTGAAATTTAAAGTTACATGGTTTTTTTGAGCTCCTTCTTTTTTCTTAATCTAGGCATTTAGTATTATAAACTTCCCTATTAGAACTACTTGTACTGCATTCCATACATTTACCTATGTGGTGTTTCCAATTTTGTCTGTTTCAAGATATTTTTTGATGTCCCTTTTGATTTCTTTTTTGACTCATTGTTCAGGAATGTGCTGTTGAATTTTCACATAATTGTACATTTTCTACTTTTTATCCTGTTATTGATTTTTAGTTTCATATCATTGTTGTTTGAAAAAAAAATTTGGTACAGTTTCCGTCTTTTAAAATTTTCTAAGACTCGTTTTATGACCTATATTCTTGGAGAATATACCAAGTGTGTTTGAGAAGAGTGTGTATTCTGTTGCTGTTGGATGGAATGTTCTCTATAGTATAGTTCCAGGACAATGTTTTACAACCGATACACAAAAATAAAATGGTCATAAGAGGCTACTGTGAACAATTATACACCAACAAATTGAACAACCTAGAAGAGATGGGTGTATTCTTAGAAATATGCAATTTATCAAGACTAAATCATAAAGAGATAAAAAATATTAACAGGCCAATAACAACTAAGGAGTTTGAAACAATAATTAAAAACATCCCAACAAAGAAAAGCCCAGGATCACAAGTGAATTATACCAACAATTTAAAGAAAAATTAGTGTCAATCCTTTTCAAATTCTTGCAAAAAACTGAAGAGAAAGAAACACTTCCAAACTCATTTTGTGAGTTCAGCATTACTCTGATACCAAAACCAGATAAGGGCACTATGATAAAATTATAAGCCAATATCCCTGAGGAATATAGATGGAAAATTCTTAACAAAATACTTGAAAACTAAATTCAACATCACATTAAAACAATCATACACTGTGATCCAATGGGATTTACCCCTGGAGCACAAAGATGGTTTAACGTATAAGTCAATAAATATGATACAACATATTAATAGAGTAAGAGATAAAAATCATATTATCTTAGTAAATGTAGATAAAACATTTGACAAAATTCAGTATCCTTTGATGATAAAAATGTTCAACAAAGTGGTTATAGAGGACCATATATCAACATAATAATTGGCATATGTGCTGAGCCATAGCCAACATCATACTCAATGGTAAAAGGTTTAAAGCTGTCCTTCTATAATCAGGATAAAGACAGTGGTGCTCACTATCACCATTCCTATTCAATATAGTACTGTATGTCTTAGCCATGCCAATGTGGCAAGAAAAAGAAATAAAATTCATCCAAATTAGAAAGGAAAAATTAAGATTGTCTCTGTTTTCTGGTGACATTATTTTGTATATAGAAAAACCCTAAAAATTATTAAGAAGCTGTTAGAACTAGTGAACAAATTGAATAAAGTTGCATTATACAAAATCAACATACAAAAATCAGTTGCATTTCTATATATTAAAAAACTAGCAGAAAAAGAAAGGAAATTCTATTTTCAATAGAATAGAAACATTAGAA
>NW_011888845.1:4071249-4075777 GCF_000151845.1 Pteropus vampyrus | reverse complement strand
GCCATGCCACCCTGAACAAGCCTGATCACGTTAGATCTTGGAAGCTAAGCAGGGTCGGGCATGGTTAGTACTTGAATGGGAGACCACCTAGGAAGACCAGGTGCTGTGGACATAAAAACGTAAAAAATAAAGGATTATAAGCTGACAAGTTCCTTGCAATCTATGAGGTCAACCAAGAGTTGCCATGCCAAAAAAAAAAAAAAAAGAAAGTCAAGCCTACTTTATACCATAAATGATTCTGCACTCTGTTCCAATCACCTTTGTGTGGATTTTCCCCCCACACCACCAAGTGATTCTTCGATATCAACTTAGTGTCCTATAATTCAACATAATTCTGTCACTACCTACTTAGAGATAATATCAGATTCCACAAATTAAGTGTTCAGCCCCACAAGACTGCCCCTGATTTAAATGCAAATCACTAGTCCAGGTCATTACCTGTACTTAGGACTGACTGGCTATAAATCAGAGATTTCCAGGATAACCTGCTTTGGTTTGATTAGTTTGCTAGAGTGGCTTACAGAACTAAGGAAACCAGTTTACTCACTAATTATCACTCTATTACAAAGAATATTAATGCATATGAATCAATAATAGCTAGATAAAGAGATACCTAGGGTGGTTCCAAAACAAAGGAGCTTCTTTCTCACGGGTTGGGGGCCTGGCATGGTGGCATATTGAAACATTCTGGTTCACCAACCTGGAAATTATCCAAACTCCATCCTTTTGGGGTTTTCCGTAGGCTTCATTACATAGACAATATTTATTAAATCTTTGGCCATCGGTGATTGATTTAAATGCCAGCCCTTATTAACTCCTTTGAAATCAGAGAATGAGGCCGAAAGTTCCAACCCTCTATCTATGGTTTTCCTCTGGCCTCCAGCTAGCTCTCAGATCATTAGAGGACTTCCAAAAGTTACTTCATTAACACAAACTCATTTGTGGTTGAAAAGGTCTTGTTATGAATAACAAGACATCTATTTCATTTTTTTTTTTTGATTCTGAAGTGATTTCAGTACCTGAGGAAAAGAGACCAAATATTATAAGAGAAGATATTCTCATTTCTCTTATCATTTAGGAAATTCCAAGGGTTTAGGGAGCTGTGAGCCAGAAACCATAGATGACCAAAACATGTATTTTTTATAGATTACAATATTACAGCACTCACAAAAATAAACTTAAAGTGGATTTAGGATTTAAATATAAGACCTGGAACTCCAAAACTCCTGGAAGAAAACAGGGAAAAATCTTCTTGACATTTGTCTTGGCAAGGATTTTTTAAATATGACACTAAAAGCACAAGTAACAAAAGAGAAAAATCAACAAATGGGATTATATCAAGCTAAAAAGTTTCTATACGACAAAGGAAACCAACTGAAAGACAGTCAACAGAATGGGATAAAATATTTGCAAGCCATATATCTGATAAGAGTTTAATTTCCAAAATATATAAAGGACTTATGCAACTCAATGGCAAAAAATATATCATTTTGCTTAGAAATGAGCAAAGGACCTGAATAGACATTTCTCCAAAGAAGATACACAAAAAAGAAATACATGGAAAGGTGCTCAGTGTCACTAATCATCAGGGAAATGCAAATTAAAACTATAATGAGGTATACAAGTATACAGTGTAGTAATTTTAAATGTCAATTGTAATTGAAAAAAAAATTTTAAATAAAACCACAATGAGATATCATCTCACATCCGTAAAAATAAGTTTAAACAAAAACAAAAGAAATAAGAAATGATGATTAGGATGTGGAGAAAAAGGAACTTTTGTGTATTGTTGTTAAGAATATAATTGGTACAGCCACTATGGAAAACAGTATACTGGTTCCTCAAAAAATTAAAAAAATATTACTATCATATGATCCAGCAATCTCACTTCTGGATATATATATCCAAAATAAATGAAATCAGAATTTTGAAGAGATATCTACACCCCCATGGCCATTACAACATTAACTGACAGTAGCTAAAACATAGAAACACCTAAGTGCTATTCATTGACAGTTCAATGGATAAAGAAAATATCATATACATGAATATTACTCAGCCATTAAAAAGAAGAAAATCCAGCTATTTATGACAACATGGGTGGAACTGGAGGACACTATACTATGTGAAATAAGTCAGATATAGAAAGACAAATACAGTCATGCACAGTCTATTGAAATTTCAGTCAACAACAGACTGCATATATGATGATGGTTCCATAAGATTATAATGGATTGCAAGCAAAATTTTGTTTGCAGTATTGAAAGAAAATGTGGGACCCAATGTTGAATTTACTGCTAGCTCTCGGTGGTTTAAATAGATGAGGAGGCTCAGCATGCACCATGAGCCTAATGGAAGCTAGGGCCCAGAGTTGACAGGGTAGTAAGAGGGGTGGGCTTGCAGGGAAAGACCCAAGAGTCCACCCCTGCACAAATACGCAAGCCCATACACTCCACTCGTGCACACAAACTCACTTTCATCTCTCCATTCCTCTTTGACTCTTTTCTCCCAGTCTTCTCCCTCTCCCTCTCCGTTTCCTCTCCCTCTCTCTCTCTCTCTCTTTCTCTCTCTCCCTCTCCCTCTCCTTCTCTCTCTTCTTCTTTCCCTGTTTCTCTCTTTACCCCCTTCTCTCTTTCATTACTTCTTAGCTAAAGCTTTAAGGGTCTCTCTGGGTCTCTTTCAATCTCTGCTCTTCCTTCTTCTCCTCTTCCTTCTCTTTTCCCCTTCCTCCCTCTAACTGATGTCTACTTTCCCTCTCATGGCACCTAACTCCACAGCCCTCCTCCTTCTGCTCTCCATTACAGGTGTACCCCTCCACACACTTTATTTTTTATACCATTATTTTACTGTAAATTTCCTTTGTTTAGATGTCTTCATATACACAGATACTTACTATTGTGTTACAGTTGTCAGCTGTATGTAGTACAGTAACATGCTATACAGGTTTGTAGCATAGGAACAGTAGGCTACTTTGTAGCTACTTTGTAGCTTAGGTGTGTAGTAGGCCATACCATCTAGGTTAGTGTAGGTACACATGATGTTCACACAATAACAGAATTGCTTAACACATTTCTCAGGATATATCTCTGTCATTAAGTGGCAAATAACTATACTGTATGATCTCATTTATATGTGGAATCTAAAAAAGTTGAACTCATGTAAGCACAGAGTATAATGGTAGTTGCCAGCAGCAAGGACATAGGCGAGATGGGATGTTGTTTAAATGGTACAAATTTCCGGTAATATGAGGAATAAGTTCCAGGGATCTAATGTACATCATGATAAAAAATTAACGATACTGTGTTTTATACTTTAAAGTTGCTATGAGAATGGATTTTAAATATTCTCACCATAACAACAGCAAAATAGTAATCACATGACATGAAGAATGTGTTAACCCTATAGTAGTAAACATGTGGCAATATGTACATGTGTCAAATCATCACATTATATACCTGAAACTTACACAATGTTATATAGAAATTATATCTCAGTGGAGATGGAATAAAAAAAGATGAAAATAAAAAAGAGATTGTGGACTATTCACATATCAACTTGGAGCATTCTAACATGGAAAACACACAAATCTGAGAATCAACTGAGCTGGGCGAACAATCCTTTTCAAGGCTTTTGCAGAGCAGCTGCAGCTATGGTAAAGCAAAAACTTTGAAAAAAAATTCAATAATTCAGTGAATGTTCACTTAGAGAACCATTCATTCAGGAAATTTTCTTTTGGCAAATTTACTTTGAGTAAATTGGTCATTTGGTTAATTGTATTTAAATGAAACACAGTTTGGTGATTTTCTGTTAATTGGCCAGAACTAGAATAGAATCAGGGTGCTGTTCGGTAAAGATTTAGCTTTGGTGGCCTCTACACAGTGTCTAGTTGGTTCTGTTTGTGGAGGAAGAATATAAAAAGTAAAGACTGCTACCATGTATGAGTAGGGAATAAAACAGAAATAAATGTTAAAGAGGTTATTGTAACAGCTATTATTTTCTTTAAAAGTCAGCCTAAGTTAGAAAAGAGTAGCTAAGAGTAGGACTGGAGATATCAGTAGAATATCTAAGCAATCCATAAAGAAAAATTCTATGCAATAAGTATATTTTAAAATCTACAGGAAGATGAAAATAACAAATACATAATTAGAGTTGTTTAAATTATAAAGCTAAAGGTTTTATTTGTGTGCTTCTTTGAATGAGAAAAAAGAAAATTATTTTCATATTTATCTTTGTATATCAGTATAATTGTGAGACAGATTAAACTAAAATGCATACTGGAAGCATCCAGAGTTGAATTCTTATACACTTATACACATTATTATTATTATTTTTTACTATTTTACTGCTGGCAACATTTTGTGTTTCTACTTATTCTTTTATTTCTCTGGATATATTGTGATTTTATTTTTAGCCATGGTTAATTTTGTTTCTAGATTAGTGTATGTTTATACTTTTGAACTATGATTTAGTATGGAATTGATAAAATTTAAAATTTTCCTAGTAATGAATGAAAACATATTGAGATATT
>NW_011888845.1:4068707-4070177 GCF_000151845.1 Pteropus vampyrus | reverse complement strand
ACACACACACACACACATACACACACACACACACGCATATATGTATATACACACATATATATACTTAGGAATTTGTAGATGTGTTAGTAGATTATTGATGTAAATGTATGGCAAAAAAATACAAAAATGTAATAATCATTATTTTAGACAAATTATGGCACAGAGATAGCAATTTATTTACATATGTTTATATAAGGAAAGATCTCTGTCAATCAGGCACATATTACCAAAGACATTTATAGTTTCACTTTTTAGTTAGTTAACAATAAAACTGACAAGCTTTAAGAACCTATTTATTGGGCCAGGTCTGTTCAATTGTAGAGAAGAGAGGACCTCTCTGTGAGCACTGGATTCAGAGTAGGTGTTTATCTTTCATGCAGAATGACAACCAAACCAAAAACTTCAAGCCAAAAAAGTGTAACATAAAAACTCCAAGTCCAAAGTATTTTAAGTTTTAAAATTCTTTTTGAGAGAAAACCTGTCAGAAGCAGGAGACAAAATAGCATGTTTGTTACCTGTAATGTTTGATAGCAGTTCAAATGAACTATTATAGGCCAGACAAAAATATATAAACAATGCACATATTCATTTCAAATTCTCACTGTGCTTGGTAGTATGAAATTAATAAAATGTTACTCTCTGTGAACTTCTCTGCCTCAAGTTAGTTCAGTCTGTGAATACAAAGACGCTATCAAGCTTATAAGGGAAATCCATATTGGAAGGGGTTATTTTGAAATGATAACATCTTTTATTTCTTATACTATGTTCTAAACATTATCTTTTTAACTGTTAGATATGACATTTTGTTAGAGTTATGAAACAGGAGAAGAGTAGTCATTTGTTCACTTTTGATTTGCGTATCTCCTCTGGGATAATGGGAAGAGACACTAAAGAATTCTAGGGGCAACCCGGGGAGATAATGCTCTGAAAGTGAATGTAACTGTATTTCAATGCACATTCTCCTTATTTTGGGATGATTATATAGCCTTTTTCCAACTTTCATTCCTTTAAGAATTTATATTGCCTCAGGATTGTGTTAATGTGACATATTACACAAAACAGCAAGTTAAAAATAGAATAACAATGGAAATCAACAAATATTAAAATTTATTCTAGGTAGAAAAAAATTCCTATTTTATTAGATTCCTAGGTGATCAATATTAAAGCTATTGTACTATAAGATATTATGTAATTTAAATTTTTATTATTGAAATTTTGAAAGGAGAAAGAAAATGCATTTGAAGATTTTGAAAGGAGATAAAATGACTGATATTTTATTATTTGGCTAAAGATGTTTTATAAATCATTTTATTTTATGTATTAACCTTAATTAATATAATAAACAATGGAAATTATATATTTATGATAGATTTTAAAAATTAATTATAGCTTTGTTTCAAAATTGTTACAAACTGGATAGTAGCAGAAATAAGCTAATATAAAATATATATAAAATGTTTGTTCAAAAAT
>NW_011888845.1:4063802-4067601 GCF_000151845.1 Pteropus vampyrus | reverse complement strand
GTGTTCATAAGAAAAAAAATCTGGGAAAATCTGAATAAAGTACGTAGTTTAGTTGATAGTATTGTCCCGATGTTAATTTCTTTGTGTTGTTTATTACACTTTGGTTACGTAGATTTTAACATTATAAGGGCAATTGAGTGAAGGACATTTGAAACTGTCTGTGAAACACTGAAGAATATTTGAAACTCTCTGTACTACCTTTGATACTCTCCTGTAAGTTAACACTATTTAAAAAAAAAAAAAACTATTTAGAATTATTGCTGTGTTAAGTGTGAAATAACTTCCGTAGTTTCACTAATACTCTTATCTTACCTCCTATCTGAGAAAGACATCCTTGAAATGTGTCCCTATATCCCATATGTTTTTTCCTCCATCATAATGCTTAGAATTCATTGTTGTATATCTTCTTCAAGTTGGTATGCAGTGTCTTAGACAATTCCTGATTCATGAAGGAACTCAAATATTTACATAATACATGTATAAATCCATATATATGTAAATATCTGAAATCAATTTCTATGTATTTAGAAAGAGCTCATATTAGTTTTATCACATTTTATGATGTACTTAATATCAAATTTGTTTTTTTTGGTTTCGATGAATGAAAGAACTATATCAAAAGCTAAATGACTTTATTAGATTACTAAATTAACTCCAATTAATTTTTCAGACAGTATTTTATATGCAAAATAATTTGAGAAAGTTTTTCTCTGTAATTTAGTAAAGTAAGAATCTTAAAAAATGTTCTTGGAGATGTATAATATGTTATATATTACAAATTTTGCATCTTAAACTTGTTACTGTTTCAATAGCATGATAAACTTTTATACATGCATTTTGTTTTCAATTCTAGGAGAACTAATTAAAGTATTTCAATATAAATCCCTAATCCTCGAGGTACCTCTAATAACTCATTATATTGTAACATAGAAATAATGCAATCATTTTAATTATTTTTAAACCTATGGAGTACTATCACAATCATTTTTAAATGAGCCATATAACAGTGTCCCAGTCATCCTGAGAGATGGAGGGACTTAGTTTGAGTGAATGAAGCTGTTTAACAGTGGACTCATTTTTGCCTCACAGGGAATCTCAGGAAGTAGATACAGAAATTACTCCTAGAATCCAGTAGTATTCATTAAAAAAAAAAAAAAAAGTAATTATACCAAAATATTAAAGTTTTATTTTACCAATATTAAAAACCAAACTTCAGTATTATCTATACTCTCTGGATACTTAATTTATATGTTTTTAAGTACAAATAATTTCTCCATCATTTATTCTGGATTTTTTTTTTATGTTCAGGAACTATACTTTCTTCAAGTAGCAAGTTATATTTTTAAAATATGGTGTATTTCTATTTATGGCATATATCTTATTTATTTATAATAGAAATATTACTTTGAATTTTATTTCAAACAGTCATAATGCCTTATAAAGACCTCAGGATATTATCTCTTGAGATTTTAAATGCTTCCATGTATAAGTAGTCCACACTACCTCAAGATGAAAACATTGCAGGATTTTATTTTTAGTGGGTGGTAGATAGACTGAAGTGATTGAGATTCTAATAAATCGCTAGAGCATGTGTGTTCTTTAAAAAGTCTATCTAGCTACATAATGTAAAAAATTAAGTTTGTGGAAAGAAAATATTGCAATTTAACTTATAGAGAATATAGAGAATTTATTAGAAGGAAAGTGACACTAATTTTCCAGTACTTATTAAACTTACTATAAGACACGATGATGATGATACTAATAACGGTCTTTAAGAAGACAAAATAATAATGTGTATTTTGTATAACATCCCATATGAACAATAATTTTCCTAGGAAATTGGTAGGACTATTGATATAGTGACTATTGAAAACAGAAGAGCCTTATTGGTTTTTCAAATGATTATAGGCTTTATGACATTACTGATTTTGCTAATTGGAGCAAATTCAAGATGAGAGTATTAAAAGATGATACTTGATGAGATATACAAATCTGAATTCTGGAATTTGTTGTTAAGGCTGCAGAAATGAATCTAGGATGGTTTATACCATTAATGGCAGATATTCATTCAATAATATATTAATGCTGGGAAAAGTTATCTATATGACAAAGATTATAAAAACAGGATAGTGCCATGAACATAAACTTTTTTATTAATAGAGGTATCTTACTATGTTTAGGACTTTACTTTCTTCTTAATGGAAGAAAATATTAAATATCTATTTTGTATGAGGAACTGATAAGGACTTTTGCATATCTTATTAATAGGTCGGGAAAGAGATTTTAGTTTGTTTGAAATACTCATGGCCTAGTGAAAGCTATCATGTTAACACTGACCCATCTAGGGTTAGCTAACCTGATACCTTTTAAAAATATCAAGAATTTTTTGTACTTTTAGAAACAGGTTCCTGTTTCTTTAAAAAATATACCTAGTAAATTTTCCAGATCCTGTGATCATCGACTTTAACTGTCTATTCCCTTAACAAGATTCCCAGAATATTATTTTCTGCTTAGACATTCATAGAATGAAGAAACTTTAAAAAAAAAAAAAAGTGTATAACTTTAAAGCATAAGAATACTAATAAAACAAACTTTCATAAAAAATGATGAAGAATTCCTCTATGGAGAAGGCCACAATAGCGATTGCTTGCTGAAAGCAAAGATTTTTTTTTTCCCCAAAATGATTAGGTAGTAAAACGCTTGTTTAAGAGCAAGATCGTAACTTCTAAACATCATTTCTTTATCACACATGATGATCAATTTCTCTGCCACAGCAGTCTTCTATAATTTTGCTTTCATCTCTCCTTCTCAGTAATAAAGCCTAGGAGAAATGCAGAGGAGAGGAGAATAAGTTCCTCATTTGATTACAGTGTGATGAGTCAGCATAATTCAATGGAAAGAGCATAAGCTTTGGAATCAGATATACCTGTCTCTGAATCCTAACTCCAGTCATTCCCTTAAACAAGATTCTTGATTGTAAGTGTTAAGATGATATTGCAAACCATTCTAACCATGAAGTCACGTGTATATACACTGAGGACATATTTATGGAAAGAACACCGGAGTATTTCAAATAAATAGAAAAGATTGATCAGTAAAGAAATCAAGAGGTAAAGAAAAAAGATAGATGTAATTTGTGAACCTTCATTCATCCACCTGACTTTGATCTAATTTAGGTCTTATTCTTTCTAGTGTCTCACAAATTGTTGAAAAAGAGAACATAATTGATTCTACTTGTATTTACACTTACCTATTCATCTGTAATTACTTGGGGTGTAATGCATAAATGGCTTTTAGCATTATAGCAAAGGGGATTCTTTTACAAAGTTGTGCATACTCCAAGAAAATCTTCTAAAAGAATATTAGCTGCTCAGCAATGTACTTTTGGACTGGTATGTACTTTCTCTTGATGAAAACTCTTCTTCCATGTGAATAAGTCTGGGTTGGAAGTATGAAAGTGGTTTTAGTCTTCTCAGATATCCCAGCTCCTAACCCCACAGACATGTGATTAAAAACATGTTACCAAAAGGGTAACATGGAAGATGGAAAAAACACATCCAATGGACTAATGGATCTGGCTAAGGCTATTTCTAGGAGTAATGCTGAAATTTCTAATTGTCTGATGTTTGAGGTACTTTATAAGGTATGGGAAGAGATAGCTGAACTAAAGAATACAGTTAGCAAGCTATTTCCTATAATATAGAAAATAGGAAGAAGAAAATATAGAAGAAGGAAATATAGGAAATATAGAAGAAGGAAATAGGAAATATAGAAGAAGCAGGGTTTGCCTGCTTGGGGT
>NW_011888845.1:4057960-4062798 GCF_000151845.1 Pteropus vampyrus | reverse complement strand
TCGGACATGTTCAGAGTAGCATGGCCATAGAGAATGACTTTTTATGTCCTGTTCATTGTATAAGTTACTTCAACTGTGAGTTCTTGTGGTATGGGTTGCTATCATGATCAAGTTAAAAAAAAAAAAAAAGATTCTAGGTTTAGGTGTACTGTTCTTATCTATCCCATGGAAGCAATTAACCATATATATGTGGGTCTGTTCACAGTTGTTTTTGGTATTCCAAGTCTTCTGCATGTCTGTGTGAATATTTGAATCAGCTTATCAATTTCTACAAAAAAAAAATGCTTTAGTTTTCATTGAGGCTGTGTTGAAGTCATAGATCAGTTTTTAGAGAACTGAATTTTTAAACAACATCAAGTCTCCTAATCAATGAATACAGTATGTCTTCATTTATTCAGACTTTAAAAAAAAAAAATTGTCCGCAATAGTCTGCCTGTTTGAGTGCACAGATGGTGCACATATTTGGTCAGATTTATTCCTAAGTATTTTATATTTTTGTTGCTTTTGATCTATTTTGATTTCTGATTATTTATTGCTAGCATATGGGAATGTAATTGAATTTTTATATTGATCTAGTTGACTGAAACTTTTCTAAATGCGAATTTATTAGTTTTAAGAACTTTTTCGTAAAGGATGGAGGATTTTCTATATATTATATCCATAAGGACAATTTTAATTCTTTCTTTCTAATCCTGATGTTTACACTTATTATCTTTGATCTACTGTACTAGCTAGAACCTCTAGTACAGTGTTGAACAGACACAGTAAATGGAGATATTCTTGCCTGACACCCTATATTAGACAAAAGTATTCAGTCTTTCACCATTAAATATCTTATTAGTTATTGCTTTTATATAAATATGCATTTATGAAAGTAAGATAGTTTTTTTCTAGTCCTAATTTACTGTGAGTTTTAAGAGAAACCATTATTGGATTTTGTTAACTATTTTTGAATTTTTCGATAGTATGGTTTTTGTTTTCAGTCTGTTTATATAGTAAATTACATTGATTGGATTTCAAATGCTAAACCACTCTTGCATTTTAGGGATGAACCCCAGTTGGTTAGAACTTATTATATTTTTTTATATAGTGCTACATTCAATTTGCTAGAATTTTATTGAAATTTTTATATCTATGTTCATGATGAATATTGACCCAAGGTTTGCTTTCCTTGTAATGCAATTCTTATATTTTGGTATAAGGGTAATTCTGGTCTCATAGAATGAATGGATAATATCTTCACCTCTTTAGATTTTTGGAAGTATTTAGGCAGAATTAGCATTATCTTAACCTTCTGGGTATGATTGTACATACCCATGAATGAAGTCATCTGGCTCTGGAATGTTTTGTGTAGGAATAATTTAACTAAAAATCAGTTTCCTTAAGAGAGGTACTTCAGATTGGGTTATTTTTTCTTGAGTTAGCTTTGGTAGTTTTTGTCTTTCAAGGGATTTGTTGATTTCATGTAAGCTATTGGAATTTATTGATATAAAAGAGTACATGATATACTTTTTAAATTTTATTTTATTAGTTTCAAGTATACCATACATTTATGTACCTTATAAAACAATCCCCCGTTTTATTGCTCTTTCTCTCCTCTGGCTCTCCACCTAGCCATTACATTAATGCTAAGTGCATTCCCTACGCAGTGCTCCCCATCCCCGTGACCATCTGTCAACTACTAATTTGTACTTCTTTAACCTTTTACTCTTTTCTCCCATCCCCTCAAACCCCTCCCTTCTGACTGTCACCAGATTGTCCTTTATATTTGTGAGTCTGTTTTTGATTAGTTTCTTTTGTTCTTTAGATTTTGTATATAAGTGAAATCATATAGTATTTATCTTTCTCTGTCTGAGTTATTTCACTCAGCATAATAACTTCTAGGTCCATTCATGTCATTACAAATAGTAGAAATTCATTTTTTCATGGCTGAGTAATATTTCATTGTATATGAACCACAACTTCTTTATCCAATTGTCTGTCAATGGGCATTTAGGTTGCTTCCATAGCTTGGCTATTGGAAATAGAGCTGCCATGAACATAGGGGTGAATAGATATTTACGAATTATTGTCTTGATTTTCTTTGGATAAATACTCAGAAGTACAATTGCTGGGTCAATAGGTATATCCGTTTTTAATATTTTGAGAAACCCCCATACTGTTTTCTATAGTGGCTATACCAATTTGCAATCCCATCAACAATGTATGAGGGTTCCCTTTACTCCACATCCTTTGCCAACACTTGCTGTTCTTTTATTTATTGATGGTAGCCATTCTGACAGGTGTCAGGTGATACCTCATTATGGTTTTAATTTGCATTTCTCTGTTAATTAGTGACCTTGAGCCTTTTTTCATATGTCTATTGGCCATCTGTATTTCCTCTTTGGTGAAATATCTGTTCAGGTGTTCTGCCCATTTTTTAATTAGATTGTTTGTTTTTTGTTGTTGAATTGTATGAGTTCTATATAGATTTTGGTTATTATTTCTTATCAGATGTATCATAAGCGAATATCTTCTCCCATTCAGTTGGTCGTCTATTCGTTTTGTTGATAATTTCCTTTGCTGTTCAAAAACTTTTTAGTTTGATGTAGTCCTATTTATTTATTTTTTCTTTTGTTTACCTTGCCCAAGGAGATATATCCAAGAAGAAATTACTGTTAGCAATATCAGTGGGTTTACTGCCTATGTTTTCTTCTAGAATTTTTATGGCTTCGGGTCTTACATTTGAGTCATTAATCCATTTTGAGTCTATTCTTGTATATGGTGTGAGAAAGTGGTCCAGTTTTTTTTCTTTTCAGGTACAATATATGCTTCCATTTATTTGTATCTTCTTCAGTTTCCTTTTTCAATGACATAATTTTCTGAGAACAGGTCATTTACCTTCTTGGTTAATTTGATTCTCAGATATTTCATTGTTTTCGATGCAATTGTAAATGGGATTGGTTTCTTAATTTCTCTTTCCAAAAGTTCATTGTTGGTGTATAAAAATACCACTGACTTCTGAATATTTATTTTGTAAGCTGCTACTTTACTGAATTCATTGATCAGTTCTAACAGTTTTTTGGTGGAATCTTTAGGGTTGTCTATATATAGTATCATGTCATCGGCAAATAATGAGAGGATTACTTCTTCCTTTCTAATTCAGATACTTTTATTTCTTCTTGTCTGATTGCTGTGGCTAAGACTTCTCATACAGTGTTGAAGAGGAGTGGTGAAAGTAAGCATTCCTATCTTATTCCTGATCTTAAGAAAAACACTTTTAGCCTTTCCTCATTGTATGATGGTAGCTGTGGGTTTGTCATATATGGCTTTTATTATGTTGAGGTATGTTCCCTTTATTCCCTCTTTGCTGAGAGATTTTATTATAAATGGATGCTGGATTTTGTTGAACACTTTTTCTGAGTCTATCAATGTTTGGCCCTGAATCAGTGCAGGGAATGGCAGCCATCCAGAAGCAAAAGTCCCGGGTGATCTGCAGGTTGGGTGAAGCGGGCTGATCTCCTCCAACCAGCACTTTCTTATGGCGCTGTGTGAGGGATCTGCACGGTCCAGCTGGTGTGGTCTGTAGATTGCCCCATAGGGGGCCCTGACTAAGGCACACTGGTGGCTGCCTGTCCAGCCCTTGTTCTGGTGCCAGGTAATGCAATATTTCCAGGAATAAATCTTATGCAAGCCTCTTATCTACCACCGGTGCCTCCGATGCATATCCGCAGGTGAGAGAGCATGTGTCTGGGCCCTTCAAAGGGGTGTCTAGGGTTTCAGTCCTTCTGTTTCACACAGACAACCAGAGTCCCCTCTTGTTTTTACAGTCAGAGTTTTTCAAAACTTCTCTTCCCTGGGCTAGCACCCTGGGCTGGGGAGCCCCAAATGAGGCCAGAACTCTCTTCTTCTTCAGGGGAGCCTCTACAGCTTCGCTCTTCTTCCTGGTATTCCTCCACTATCTGCCCATTTAGAGATTTTTCCCCTCCTACTGGCTTTGGTTTAGCTCCTTTATATTATCAGTCTTATGTGTTATGTATGAACAGCTGAACTTCAGGTCCATGATATTCTTAATATACATTGATTTTTAGTGAAGCCACATCTCTTATTCCTAAAGTTGGTAATCTGTGTGTTCACCATTTTTCCTTAATCATTCTAGCTAGAAATTTATCAGTTTTATTGTTTTTCTCTTTTTGTTTCATTAATAGCCATTCTAAGAGGTATGAGATGATAACTCATTGTGGTTTGATTTGCATTTCCCTGGTAATTAATAATATAGAGCATCTTTTTATGTACCTGTGAGCATCTGTCTTTTCTGGAAAAATATATAGTCAGATTTTCTGCCCATTTTTTTTTAATCAGATTTTTTGTATTCTCTATTGTATTACTTTTTCTACTTTGATTTCTGCTCTCGTCTTTATTATGTCTTCTTCTACTTACTTTAATACTTTGAAACGTTTTATTGTTCACACCGCTGGGGTGATGTGAAATATGGCATTGCCCCAGTTGCATGAGAGAGGAAGAGGTAGATAATGGTCGGTGGGTAGTGGCATTATCTGCTGTCTCTGTTCTTCCCCACCAATGCAGCAAAGAATTATAGGTCGGCGAGATTTATATAAAGTAGGATTTACTGAAAGTACATTTTAGAAGGGTCCAGGCTATGCTAAGGAAGGCTGCAGCCCCACAGAATTTAGGATATTTAAGATAGTATATCCCAAAGGGAGGGGTTGATTTCCAGCCAGGAAGTTGTAACAACGCCCAAATGGGAAGGTCTGCTTATATTTGGGCCATGATGGGAGGGCCTAGATGATCCATATGTGAGGTTACCTTGACTGACAGTTGCCTATATAACTTTTTGC
>NW_011888845.1:4055772-4057910 GCF_000151845.1 Pteropus vampyrus | reverse complement strand
GACTGCACATGTGCTTACCTAGAATTCAGTCTGTTATAATTGGATTCATGAACTTCCAGGCATAAATATGGTATTATAATGATGGTATAATGAGGATGAAGTTATGGGCAATACTTTCTGCACATGTGTTTGTAGCTGGGTTAGCCTGCAGCTTTTATGGTCTTTATTCTCTAGGATTTGGAGTAATTTATAACCCTAAAAGGAAGGTATTTCTGGGAGGTACTTAAGGAAGATCTTCAAGGGATGTTTCTATGGTTACAGAGCTGGGCCTTGGCTCCTGTCACTCATGCCTGGCTAACTACCTAACATTCTGAGTTCAATTGATTCTAAAGATAAATCTCCCATCATTCTTATTTTTTTTATTTTGCTTTATCTAATGTGTTTTACCTATTCTGGCTGCTATAAAAAAATTCCTTTATCACAGGTTTTAAGCAGTTTGACAATTATGTGTCATAGTGTAGTTATCTTCAGGTTTATTTTGTTTGGAATTTAATGAAATTTGGATTTGTGAGTTTATACTTTTGAACAGCCTTTCAAAACTATAGACATTTCCTCAAATATTTTTTCCTACCCTTTCCCTCTTGCTTCAGTGACTCCCCTTGGCGAGTATGTAAGACTTTTTGAAGTTTCTTTGGATCATTGATATTGTTCCCCCTAATCTTTTTTTCTCTTTATGCATCATTTTGTGTATTTCCTATCACTACTCTTTCCTGCTGCAGTGTCTAATCTGCTATTAATCTTATCCACTGTATTTCTTTTAATCTCATGCATTGTAGCTTTAATCTTTAAAAGTTCAATTTCAGTCTTTTTCTTTATTTACAATACACGACAATTTACTCAGGTTGAATTTTCTAGCTTCTTGAACATATGGAATATAGTCATGATATTTTAAAAACAATCTTATATGTTAATTCTCATTTGATACTGATTTTTTTAACTACTCATTATCAGATGTATTATCCTGAAATGCTTAGAAGAGTTTGTATAATTATTTAATATGATTTTATCTTTCTCAAATCAAACGGTATTCTATTATAGTATATTTTACTCTAGCAATGATTTCTGATGATAATTCTCCCTGCAGCAAACATATAGTTTCTTTTTTATAAAAACACGTGTACTCTAATTAGAATTATATTGTTATTTATACTACATATTCTTATTAATAATTGTAATTAACTCATAATGCTTTATTCTGCTGGTAAATTATTAGTAGAAAAATTATATTTATGTCTAAAATGTCTGTCCTCAGATTGGAACATTCTATTTTTACAGTAAAATTTGGAGTCAGGTAATAAGCAATTATAAAGAAAAAAGCCAATTCCCAGACTAAAACTTTGATTTGTATCTCCAGAATCAACCAGAAATAATGAAAATTTATATTAACGTACTGTTTGTTTCCATATATTTTTAATTGTCACTTATAATTATTATTGATCTGATGGTCTAGATCAATATTTCAGTTATTTCCATGATTATTTTCCTCAATAGCATCCAAGAGTCACAGGGTCAAAATGTGCTTAAATATTATATATAATCCAGATATTGGTTCTGTGCCCAAATGCTTTATGTAGATTGCTTTAACTTCTTTAGAAGAAGTAATCAGTTTCCCAGGTGTTATCTTTATTTCTTTATATCATAACAGATAAATTAATTCCTTTGACTATGGCTATTTTGTCTCTTCTTGGAAAATTTTAGAATTAAAAAATATCAAAAGATAATTTTTGTCCTCATTTCATTAAATTACTAAAAATTTAGTAACTTTCTGCTATAATATCATTATGCCTCCTATAAACCCAGGAGGGATAAAAGAGTGGGATACTGTTCCTACATTTAAATTCCTGCATATAATTTAAATTCCTACATTTTTAAAACTCATTTTGTTTTGGCGTCTCCTATGCCCTGGTCTTTGCTCAGAAAATCACGAATTGCAGGTAAGTTTAATAATCTGCCAGCGACTTCTTTAATATTGTATCTCATGGCTCCTTCTCTCTCTATTTACCAGGGAAGAAAATAATATTTATGGTTTCCTTTGCTTTTATTTAGATGATTTCCACATAGGCCTTTTGTTGTTCTGCATATTTCTCCATAGCAGCATTGTTCAAGTGTAATTCAGAGATCACAGTGAGTCCTCAAAA
>NW_011888845.1:4046523-4055722 GCF_000151845.1 Pteropus vampyrus | reverse complement strand
AATTTTCTAGCTTCTTGAACATATGGAATATAGTCATGATATTTTAAAAACAATCTTATATGTTAATTCTCATTTGATACTGATTTTTTTAACTACTCATTATCAGATGTATTATCCTGAAATGCTTAGAAGAGTTTGTATAATTATTTAATATGATTTTATCTTTCTCAAATCAAACGGTATTCTATTATAGTATATTTTACTCTAGCAATGATTTCTGATGATAATTCTCCCTGCAGCAAACATATAGTTTCTTTTTTATAAAAACACGTGTACTCTAATTAGAATTATATTGTTATTTATACTACATATTCTTATTAATAATTGTAATTAACTCATAATGCTTTATTCTGCTGGTAAATTATTAGTAGAAAAATTATATTTATGTCTAAAATGTCTGTCCTCAGATTGGAACATTCTATTTTTACAGTAAAATTTGGAGTCAGGTAATAAGC
The DNA here is from genome assembly GCF_000151845.1 of Pteropus vampyrus. Classification (NCBI taxonomy): domain Eukaryota; kingdom Metazoa; phylum Chordata; class Mammalia; order Chiroptera; family Pteropodidae; genus Pteropus; species Pteropus vampyrus. Next base: position 4,055,267 of record NW_011888845.1, on the reverse strand, counting down.
AATTATAAAGAAAAAAGCCAATTCCCAGACTAAAACTTTGATTTGTATCTCCAGAATCAACCAGAAATAATGAAAATTTATATTAACGTACTGTTTGTTTCCATATATTTTTAATTGTCACTTATAATTATTATTGATCTGATGGTCTAGATCAATATTTCAGTTATTTCCATGATTATTTTCCTCAATAGCATCCAAGAGTCACAGGGTCAAAATGTGCTTAAATATTATATATAATCCAGATATTGGTTCTGTGCCCAAATGCTTTATGTAGATTGCTTTAACTTCTTTAGAAGAAGTAATCAGTTTCCCAGGTGTTATCTTTATTTCTTTATATCATAACAGATAAATTAATTCCTTTGACTATGGCTATTTTGTCTCTTCTTGGAAAATTTTAGAATTAAAAAATATCAAAAGATAATTTTTGTCCTCATTTCATTAAATTACTAAAAATTTAGTAACTTTCTGCTATAATATCATTATGCCTCCTATAAACCCAGGAGGGATAAAAGAGTGGGATACTGTTCCTACATTTAAATTCCTGCATATAATTTAAATTCCTACATTTTTAAAACTCATTTTGTTTTGGCGTCTCCTATGCCCTGGTCTTTGCTCAGAAAATCACGAATTGCAGGTAAGTTTAATAATCTGCCAGCGACTTCTTTAATATTGTATCTCATGGCTCCTTCTCTCTCTATTTACCAGGGAAGAAAATAATATTTATGGTTTCCTTTGCTTTTATTTAGATGATTTCCACATAGGCCTTTTGTTGTTCTGCATATTTCTCCATAGCAGCATTGTTCAAGTGTAATTCAGAGATCACAGTGAGTCCTCAAAATCCTTTCTGTGGGTCTCCAAAATCAACTATTTTCATAAATAACATTAAGATGTCATTTTTGTCTCAATATTCCACTGGCTATATGATGTGTTATGTGCAAACAGCAGGTTCTCAGATATGAGAATCTGGCTTCTATTATCACATATTAAAGAAATTTGAGAAAATGTAAAACAATTCCTCCATCATTGTTATTTTTTTTTGGAAATTAGAGTTATTTTTTCACAAAGACTTTCATTTAGATGAACATATAATGGGCTGATTATTGTTATTTTAAAATTAATTTACAATTAATTTTTAAATTTTGTTTTAATTTCTGTTATGGTAGGTATCCACATGTATAACCAGTGGTAGTGGTTTGCACAGGCTTGCAAGAGATGATTGTGCACATCTCTTTCCAGTGCGTTCAGTGAAATCACATTGGTAGCTTGAAATTGAATGTGGTGGAAGTATTAGCACCACAGAAATTAGCAAATGTTATAAATTAAGATTTGTTCAAACCACTACACCTCCCATCCTTGAGAGCCTATTATTAAATATTTACCATATTGCTGGATATAACTCACATGATCAAAAGACTTTTGGGTTCTTGAGACCAAAATGAGAATCATATCTCCATGGTACCCCATGACGCATTGCCACCTAAAATCAGTTTGGAAAATAATAAATGTTTTATTAACAGAATCTTCTCATATCTAACATCCAAATCTCTTTAACAAGGTTATAGAAACAGAGTACAATTTTGAATTCTTCTTAATTTTGTATCAAATATATGTACGTGTATATATATTTAATAATCAAATTCATTAGATACTGAGGAAATTAGCCATTAAAACTATGGCTCTTTCAATAAATTTTAGGTGTTTAATTCTTGATAGAACAAAAAACAAAAAACAAAAATTACACATTACTTATGAAAATTATAAACCTATTTTGTTGACTTTTCAGAGAATAGAGAGATCGTATTTTGTTTGTTTTAGTACAATGGTATGCACACAATATATGCATTATGTTAGCATGGCAGAGTGCTTTAATAACTATCCACTGAAAATTAGAGAACTATGAGTTTTAGTTTTGGTCCCATCACCTAGTAGATATTTGATCCAAAGGACTCAGTATCAGAATGAACTTGGCCAAGTTATTTTCACTAATTGAAAAGTTGGGATGATTGTATCAGTACTATCCAAATCACAAGGCTATTTGAATATCAATGAGAAAATTAATGTTAAAATACTCTGTACATAGAACAGAACTCTACAAATATATTATAAAATAAAACATTAATATGTATATAACTTTTTTATAAAAACAATGAAAAATAGAAATTATGTAAATCTGTCTTTAAAGAACTATGAAAGAAATATTATTCAGTTGTTTATTAATTAGTTATTGCTTTATTAAACAATAAAAATGTAAAACAATAAGTAAAATCACTTTTATAAATATAAAATGTAATATACTCAGAATAAAACACCTCTTATTTCTAAGAAATATATTCTGAATATTTTTAAATTTCTATTATACTAAAATGCAAGTGATTATATAGTCATCTATATCTACAGATTTAATACAAAGATGAATTTGTGGATGTGTGTATATTTCTAACCTTATTCATAGTGTGAAATATTTTTTCATTACAAAATTAGTCAAAGACTCAAGATAAAATTGCAATCAAATTGTCCTTATTGTGCAGGCTAATGAATAATTTTAAAATATTTATGTTTAAATGTACATGTAGATATAAAGTTTGAAATATTCTTTGAAGCTAATACAGTGCTAGGAAATTATGGATTTGGTAAATATTAATCGAACTCAAGAATGGACCTGGTTATATTAATGTATTATCATTTTTAAAATGAGTATTTTGAAGTATGAAAACTTTACATTTTGAGGATGCCAAATAAACATGCATTTTAAAATGGTAAACTACGGTTTACAGCATTTTCCATAATAAAACTCATTTTTCATGGAATGTTAGGGGAGATAATTGAAATCTGCTGCTCATGTTATAGCTGAGCAAACTTCTAAGAGGTAAACATTCATATATTTCATGAATCCTTTTATAAATAACTTGTTTAAGCTTATGGGATTTAGCAATCTGTATCAATGAATATGCATCCTTTATGTGGTGATATTATTTTGGTGACTCACTTAAATATTGCTTAACTTTAAACTATTTCATTCCAGTATTTATTATAACACATACAGTTGATATTTTTAGCGGTTGATAGACACCTGGACAAAATATTAAAATGTGACCAAAATTATAGTTCCAAATATTATTACCAAGCATCAGACACACAAATTATCCTTAATTGTTTTGTAAACGTATCACTATTTTACAAAATATATATTGATAATTTTTGTAATCTAGTCCTTTATCTTTGGCCTTTATTTTTCTTTGAGGAGTAATGTAATTTGAAATGTATTGAAATTAGAATAATTTCAATCTAATGTAATTATATATATATGATGTATAATCATACATATATATGCACAAGCATATATTAAATATAAACTTATATTAAAATGATAAAAACAACACATTTGCTTACTAGCTTTTCACTACAAGTTTTCAAAAATAAATGGTTTCCTCAATCTAGATTTTAATGTAATATTTTAGCACTACTGTTTTATTGGTGATAATTAAATATATATTTTTTAAATTAAGAAAATCTCTGATGAGACTAATACAAATGAACCACAACAAAACATTTATTATAAATAATTTACATTTTACGTGAGTCAGAATTTAATTTTCATTTTATTAACTGATTTGCACCTTCAGAAATAAATCTTGCAATGGTCAAAAGATTTACTTGAATCAGATTGCTGCCATACTTATCTTTTAGCATACTTGTTTTTATTACAGTTTTATAGTCTTCATTATTTATGCTACATTGATTGCAGCCTCTGTCTTTCCATGTTATTGCTGCTAGTTACTCCTACACTTGAGTTTACTAATTAGTGTATTCAATTTATTTATCTCTTCCTCACCCTTCTATCCAATTGCTATTTTGTGAGTCCTATTACTGATTTGTATCCATTATAGATTATACACAATAGTATTAATTTTGTTCTCGTTAATCATGCTACTGAGTAAAAGAACATAAACAAATCTATTAAAAATTATTGATTATAGATTTATTTGATTATCCTAACCTCATACAATACAAAATACCAATAGTTCTACATTTGAGCTTGTGTTTCAATATTTTTTGAAGTATATAATGGAAAGTATAGTCTTTATAGGTTTTTTATTTGTTTGTTTGTTTTTAAGTATAGGTTTAGGTCCAGACTCCTTTAAATTCTAAGTGTAAGATCTTGTACAAATTAACTTCTGCAGATTACAGTTCACTTTTCTAACAATTGGACTTAATAATGCCACTTGTTTTACTGTGCCACTTTATTTTAAGTGAAATACTATATTAAAGCCTTTACTATCCAGGATGGCAAATTTGAAGATTAAAATATGCTATTATTTATTTTATTATAAATATGAAAAAAACACAGACTTTTTTGTCCACGAAATAAAATGTAATGCCTTTAGCTCTTATTATATGATTTTAAAAGTTATTCGATAAAACATCTAAGGAAATTGCATAGCCTTTCTTTTCTAAATTAGAAAACAAAAATCAAGTTAACAGTATTGACTAATTTTTATGCATTCACTAATGTATTAATTGCACAAACAATGATTAGGTTACTACCACATGTCAGATGTTGCACTCAGCTCTGGTAGATTCAGATATGGTTATATGGGAAAGTTATAGCAAGGTAAAAATTCCTTTTAATAAAACTTTGATTTCTATTTTAATCAGAAATGACTATTCCTAGGATAGGAATACTCATCACCTGTAATAATAATGAGTCACCTGAAAATGTTCACTCTTATTTTTATTTCACTTTTTCATACTAATAAAAGAATATACAGAGGTAAACAAATACTTAAAATTCATCACTATATTATGATTAACTGAATCTGAATATATATATTGTCCTAAAAATGTTTTCCACATGTCATTGTGAAAATTATTTTATCTTTTCCATATTAATAAATAAATTCTAAACCAATATCCTGTAATGAATTTATACTTAGAATACTTTGATTTCCTTTTAGAAATATCTTGTTTCGATTGTAAAAATGGTTTCACAAAGAATTATACTTTTTGTTGTAAATGTGGACTTTCTATTGCATTGGAAACAGAGTGTCTACTAAGTTTACATTTTAGTTTTAATGAATCCACAATAAAAATTAACCAGCATTCTCTCTAACCTAGATTGGTTTCTAACTATGTCCCCAAATATTAATTATTTGAAATACTAGAGTTTTCTTATTGGAATTCTATTTTCCAATAACAATGTAACAAAATGATAACTGAAAACCAAATTATTGTATTACTGTGTTTTTTATCCTGTTGCTCTAAGATAAGAAGTCCATTGAACAAGGATGCACATTGTAATTTATTTTATAGAGTAAATTGAATGAATTCTCAGAAGCCATGAGAAGCCTTTGTTGGAGAGATGTATGGGGTAGAATTCAGAGTCAATAGCATCACATACTGTCCTGTGCAATCAGTGATGTTCACCACAGTGATGGCTCTATCTTATTAAGATAGATGCTCTTTTTTGCCAATCCTTGCACACATCTTTCTGGTCTCATTACTTTGTTACTACAACACATTACTAACAGAAAAATAATGATATGTCCTCTTTCATGGTTTCCAATGCCAACCTACATAAAATATATCCATAACTTTGTTCTGTTAAAGACTATTTCCTATGTAAGTCCAATTAAAAATCCAGAAGAAATTTCTCTTGGCAGTTTTTATATAGTTGATCGCTCTGGTTGTGGTAATGTTGTCTAATTTATCTTGCTATTTTTGACACACATTTCTAAACTTTGAATTATTATATTTTTTTTTTAAATACACAAAACCAGACAGCAGAGTTTAATTAACCCCTATATACTTATAACCCAGTTTTAACAATTATCACCTCAAGTCTAATCTTCTGCAATAATATTCCATCTCCTTTCCTCCATATTATCTTGGAGCAAATCCTAGATATCATTTCATTTCATTTGCAGACATTTCAGTAAGTGTCTGAAAAGAACTCACTTTTCGCAACATAACTATAATACTGTTGTTACTTGTAAAAATTAACAATTTCTTAATAGTATTAAATATCCAGTCTATTAGTCAATGATACGTTGAGAAGTTTATTAAAATCATGATCCAAATAAAATCTATGTATTATAATTGGTTGATAAGTATTTTTAAATTTCTTTAAATTTGTGTATTTTCCTTCATCTTTTTTATTAACTTCTTTGTAATTTATTTATTGGTGAAACTGAGTTATTTTTTTCTATGGAGTTTACCAAAGCCTGGATTTGGAAATTGTATCCCCAAGGTGATTCCTATAAATCAGTAGTTTTAGGCTAAGAACTAATCAAACTCAGATTCTTTCTTGGGAATAAAACTACATTGTAGGTGTTGATTTCTCTCATTTTCCAACATTATTATTTTGATATCTCTATTGTGATGTTAACAGGCTTTGATGTGGAATGTCTGGATCCATTAATTTATTAGAGATTTCAAAATAGTGACATTCAAATTCTATTACCCCTTTTTAATTTATTAGCTAAGATTATTCTATACAGAAAAACTTTCTCATTAAATATTTTCATACTGAGTTATAGTTTTCACAAGAAAGGAAGGATACATGCTTGATTGTTTTTCTTTACTATTTCTTAAAAAGTTGATTCAGTAGCATATTCTAAAATTGTTAAAATAGGTTTTAAAAAATTAGTAACAATATGAATTTACTGATGCAGATTTGATATATTTCAGTACAGTGCAGTTATGATCCCTATTACTTTCCTTCACAGGTAGGGTTCTCTAGATGCAGATATAGGCATGGGATTTGACATGAGAAATGTTTTTTAGGGGTCAATATCTTTAAAAGAAAGTGAGAGAAATGAGGTTTGGACAGAAGAAGAAATAATCTGCAATGCAGACACATTAAACTTTGCTCAACCCAATAAGAAACTGTGAAGCTAATATTGCCAGTCAGTATTATCCCGCATCATGACAAAATGGCTGGCCTTGAAAATCTTTATCTTATACCAGCACATTATGCAGGCTGCTCCAGGAAAACATATTGTGATTTTGGACAAGGCAGATCTATGTTGCTGAGGAAGACTCAAAAGGAGCTGGTAGCTAGCTGGAGACTGCTAATTATACTGCTTGAAGTTGGGCTTCAAGTCCTTCCTTGGAAGATATGGGCAATCCCACTTTAATTATTGAGCCACCATCTCTAAATTTAAACTCTTTGCTAATTAGCGTTTTGAGGAATTGGAAGAGAATTACTATGTTACTGTCTTATTTCCCTAAATCTAGAATATCTCAGAAAGAGTTCTGATAAAAAAAATTTTAATAAGAGGATGCCTTAAAGATCTAGTACAACCTTTGATATGTACATTGTAAGATTCATTAGTTTCTCTGTATCTCAATTCTATTGTGGTAATGCAATCTAACCTCTTGTTTAACTTCACAGATACTATACCCCTATATTTTATTACTAGGGACCACTAAAATTTCTCTTTATCTGAGAGTTCAGAAATGAGCCACACACATATTGAAGGACTTTTTTTATACTATATACCCCTTTAAAACATGAATTTGTCATTTTATATTTTTTTGTTTAATGTCTATATTCTTCAGAATCACAACCACACATCCCTGATATACGATTCTGTAACATCTCACAGTGCTATCAAATTTATCTCAGATAATGTTCTCCAAACTAGTTACCATAGAAGGGTGTAAAACAGAACTCATAAAAAGGCAGTTAAATTAAGGAAAACCATCAAACACACTACCCAACATTCTTTCACATTTTACTGTCATTTTATGAAATTATATATTCCTATCAATAAAAACCAACTATAGTATTAAAAAATTTGTCGTGATATAATTCACACATAACATTTATTAGTTTCAGGTGTATGACATAATGAATCAATAGTCGTATATTGTAAAATGATCACCGCAATGTCTAGTTAACATCCATCACCACACATCAACTATGGTATTTTTTACATTTTTTTTCCTGAGTAGTACTTTCTATATCATTCATGCACAGACATTATACAACACACACACACACACACACACACACACGCACGCACGCACGCACGCACGCACACGCACACACCCTTTCAATGCTCCTTCTAACACTTAGATACTGTAAAACTAAAACATTTCTTGGATTTCTCCCATGCTGGACTTCTGGATATCAATTAAGTTCTGATTATTAATTGTATTTTTTAAATATTTTGAGGACAAAAGTGGGACTCTTTGGTCCCCCCGCCCCCGACTGACAACCACAATCTTAGTCTTTATTTTATTTTATTTTTTTTACTGAAGGAGTATTGTGGTGGTCTACTATCACTTCTATAGAGATTAAGATTCTATTGGGATAGTTTTAACAGCTCCTAAATTCTGTATTTTTTTTTTCCTTGAAGTCAACAATTCTCAGGGTAGCCTTCTATTTCCTTGCCTTTCTGACTATGGTATGATTTGGGGACAAATGTAAGGCCTAGCCCAATGTCTACAACTCCAGCCTTCTGATTATGGTTCTTCTATTAAATCACTTTTTGCTTAAAATAACTAAAATGATTTGTAGCTTCTACAACTAAATCTTTACTGAAGTGCAAATTATTGTAAAGAAAGAAACAACAAAAATTCTTTATAAGAGAGCAATAAATACTGTATTATAGAAGACACTTACCGTATTATGTAGAAGGCAATATACTACAAATGAATATTGAAAGACAAAATATAGACAAACACTGCCTAGCAAGGACTTTTTTAATACTTCTCTAGTTTTCTATCCTTGAGCTTCA
>NW_011888845.1:4037836-4046473 GCF_000151845.1 Pteropus vampyrus | reverse complement strand
AAAACAGAACTCATAAAAAGGCAGTTAAATTAAGGAAAACCATCAAACACACTACCCAACATTCTTTCACATTTTACTGTCATTTTATGAAATTATATATTCCTATCAATAAAAACCAACTATAGTATTAAAAAATTTGTCGTGATATAATTCACACATAACATTTATTAGTTTCAGGTGTATGACATAATGAATCAATAGTCGTATATTGTAAAATGATCACCGCAATGTCTAGTTAACATCCATCACCACACATCAACTATGGTATTTTTTACATTTTTTTTCCTGAGTAGTACTTTCTATATCATTCATGCACAGACATTATACAACACACACACACACACACACACACACACGCACGCACGCACGCACGCACGCACACGCACACACCCTTTCAATGCTCCTTCTAACACTTAGATACTGTAAAACTAAAACATTTCTTGGATTTCTCCCATGCTGGACTTCTGGATATCAATTAAGTTCTGATTATTAATTGTATTTTTTAAATATTTTGAGGACAAAAGTGGGACTCTTTGGTCCCCCCGCCCCCGACTGACAACCACAATCTTAGTCTTTATTTTATTTTATTTTTTTTACTGAAGGAGTATTGTGGTGGTCTACTATCACTTCTATAGAGATTAAGATTCTATTGGGATAGTTTTAACAGCTCCTAAATTCTGTATTTTTTTTTTCCTTGAAGTCAACAATTCTCAGGGTAGCCTTCTATTTCCTTGCCTTTCTGACTATAGTATGATTTGGGGACAAATGTAAGGCCTAGCCCAATGTCTACAACTCCAGCCCTCTGATTATGGTTCTTCTATTAAATCACTTTTTGCTTAAAATAACTAAAATGATTTGTAGCTTCTACAACTAAATCTTTACTGAAGTGCAAATTATTGTAAAGAAAGAAACAACAAAAATTCTTTATAAGAGAGCAATAAATACTGTATTATAGAAGACACTTACCGTATTATGTAGAAGGCAATATACTACAAATGAATATTGAAAGACAAAATATAGACAAACACTGCCTAGCAAGGACTTTTTTAATACTTCTCTAGTTTTCTATCCTTGAGCTTCATGCTTTATTTAAGTGTATTCCTTTTCTCCTCTTCTCTTCTCTTCTCTTCTCTTCTCTTCTCTTCTCTTCTCTTCTCTTCTCTTCTCTTCTCTTCTCTTCCCCTCTCCTCCACTGCACTCCCCTCTCCCCTCTCTTAATTTTTGCTAATGTTAGTTCAGTTTTTAAAATTTAGCCTTTGGAAATCTTTGTGTTGAACCTTAAATTCTCAGAGGTCTGAAGACATATAACTGTTAATTCAGTTTTGCATCACAATTATACAAAATCTATCAAAATATTAGATAATATATCCAAGTTAATATATTGAATTAAGCAAGAAATGTGTAAGTATTGTAGTTCTGAAACCACCCAGAATATGTATACAGTGTATTGAAAAAAACTCCATGTACTGATTACATTTATTCTACTCTCATATCAACTGTGTCATTCAGCTACTAAGCCGCATTACCTCATCTTACAAACAAGGAAATCAAGGCAGTCCCTAATGAAGAAGGAAAAGAATGAAATGTGGATTGGTGCTAAAGTGTAAATAAATAAATAAATATTTTTACAAAAGAAACCCAACAGACCACGATAGTGATAATGTGAAATGTCTCAAGGAGGATTTTTAACTCAGCTTTAAGGATCTGAGGATAAGAAAGAAGAAGGAAACAGACAAATGAACACAATTTTGATACCACACAAAAACCTTTTGGGACTTCAGGCATGAGAAAGAAACAGTCCCTTTCAAAAAGATGTTTTCAATTTAGTATAGAGAAGAGACACTAAAATATTTGAACACAGGCAAATATAAATGGATAATATACAATATGTACAAATATTTTTTAGAAGATAAAAGAAACAAATCTAAATGTTAATTCAAAGAGAAATGCATATGGTGCCTGTCTTGCCTTATGTTTTTCTTCTGTGTGGGCATTTATCTTCAATCTTATCAGGCTGTCAGTATTTGAGGTAGTGGTAAAATAACTTTCTACCTTTTTTTTCTTTCTTAGAGACTTAAAATTATCCTGTATCAAGACAAGCTGACATGATTTAAAGGATTTTTTTAGAAGATGAAAACAGTTTAATTTAAAAAAAAAATTAATTGAAACCAAAAATTGACAATACTGTTATCTCTTTTTCTTCTAATAATCTTCACTCTTTTTTTTCCACCTACCTCTTAGGAACTTGGAGAAAAACAATAACAGCAACAGCAAAACATTCCATCCTTCTAAAGGTCATGCTTTGGCTCTCCTGCACTTTGAGCTTTGGGAGAATGCTCAGTGTTATTTAGGCTCTGTCAGGTAGCATACTTAAAACTACATTTGAATATGGAAACCCATAAAATACAAAATCTTTTTTTTTTCTTTTTTTTTTTTGCCAACCACACATGTTTAAGTTAACTTTTATATTGTTTGATTGGAAACACTTAATGGAAAGACAAGCTTCCATGAATCTACTAACGTTTTAAATATCTAATACCTCATGTACAACAGTATTTTTATGCACCTAAAAACAAAACAAAACAAATGAAATACTAGAGATACATGTATTCATCAGCCATCTTGTATAAACTACATAGAACCCTGACAGATATATGACAAAGGAAGTCCTTTGATCTTTTTCTTCCTAAGTGGAGATAGAGGGAAATACATACATATTTCTTACATGGGGCTGTTTCCACTGCATACTGCATTTACTGTATTTTATAGTTTAATTATTAATTGCCTAATTTCATTAAATAATGACTTGTTTAAAGTCAGATTTAGAGAATAATCAACTTCCTCTGTATTCCTCAGTGGCATTTAGTATACATATATGACTCTCTGTGTCCTATATCTGCTAAATCTGAATTGAGAATTTATAGGAAGTTCTAGTTGCTAAAGCCAGTAGGGCAAAGAATGACATTTGCTAACACAAGAGAGAGAGCAGATTACATTCAATGACTTCTGAACAGGTGGGTACTTCTCTCTCTAACAAAACGGCAAAGAGACATGAATGACCCTTTCTCTACAGCAGAGTGGCACAAGTCAGAGACAGAAAGATGGAATACCTGTGTAACGTTGGCAAAGTACAGAATAAAAGATATACTGGATACAGTGGTACTTATGTCAGACAGCTACATAAACAATAAGTGAATAAAAATACTTGTGTTTCAGATTTGAATAGATCTCTACATTAGTAAAGTGGGAATAAGAGTTGCACCAACTAAAATTTTTCTTCAATAAGTATGAATCACAGATTCAAAGAGTAATCCAGTGCATCTATTCCATTGCAAGTTGCAATAGAATATTCTCCCATGAAATATGGGAGAATATGGAGAATATAAAGAAAACATAATGAGGTAAGAATATATTTAGAATCACTGTATTTCCTCTTTAAAAATTCTTAGGCAATGATATCTGCAACTGTAGTAAATATGGAAGAAAATACTTCATGAAACTTATAGTATTTATAATTTTATACACATGTGTTTATGCCTCATATGCATAGGGGCAATTTAAAATATCTTTAAATTAACATTTTTGATAGTATTTTATATTTACATTTCATTATGGAAAAAATGTGCTAAACTTAATTGAAATATGATTCTGGGCCACCTAAAAAGTATATTTAAAAAGATGATTTTCTAACAAGAATTATTACCATCTGAGTATACTACATGCATACTTTGATAAATGACATAGAATATACTGAATCAAGTAGACAATGAAAAAAATTTGTTTAATGAATCAAAGGATAGATGAATAAAATAAAACATAATTGGGCATACTAGAAAAATCATTACATAGATTTCATCTATCAGAAATACTTGTTCAGTTCCCACTTATATACTTAAAAAATCACCCTCAATATACCTGTTCAAGGTAAAGTGGTCGTTTTAATGATGAATGTGAAAGTAATAATGTTCAAAGGACACTTGGGCTAAAGAGAAAACTGTTAAAAAGAGGTGGTTGGCCATTGTTCTATTGTTACATGATTTTGTAGGGAAACATTTCCATATTAAAGAATGCAAATTGGATACAGAAGTTTCTACCTCTTTTTTTCCTAAATATGCCAGCTGATTTTTTGTTTATTTGAACCATTTGTTAAAAATGTAAACATGATATATTTTCCGATTGTTTTTCAGAAACACCTGATTGATTTTTAAATAGATGGAAATTTGCCACCTACATTATAACATAATGTTTGTCTTATTGGTATTGTGATTGTGTTTATTATGACATAAATAATAAGAATTTCTTTTTCATGTAGCCACATATCTTTTTCAACCATAGCATCTATTAAAACTGTGTATTTAAACCAACTGCATAAAATTATCATTCTCACTGTAAATATTAGTCCAACTACAAATATTCATTAGTTTGATCAAAGACAGGAATTTTGAATTGTAGAAAAGCTATTCTAAAAATATATTTATTATTTATTGTATCCTCTTCATTTAATTTCTAGGTGTATTGTGCAATGCACATTATGTTTGTATATTATAACATACATTAAAGATATAACTAAACATATATTTAGTTATATGCTAGAAAATTAATTTATTGATGGGGTAAGTAACCAAAAACTTTGGAGACTATGGGACTAATACATAACTGAATCTTTTTAGGGGTTAAATCTGTGTAAGTTGTAAATTAGCTCTTAAATCATGAAAAAGTGAAATGCTTTTCAGAACCAAATATTCTAAGTACCTTTGATACAATTAGTTGAAGAAATTAAATAAGCAGGTCAGATAAAATGCTTCAAGGACATCCTGTCTGCCAGTCTGAAGCAATGGGATATTGGGGCAGACAGCTGGGAAACAATAATAACTGACAGTACCAGCTGGCATTTAATAATCAGGAAAAAGAATGGTTTATACATTTTAAAAAACAAACAAAATGGAAGTAAATGAAAGGCATGTACACATGATCTGGCCTTTAATGGATTCTCACTGAGTAAAGTTAGTACACATAAAATGCAAGGAAAGATTACAAATTGTATAGCTTCAGTTATTGCTCTTAAAAATCAGTTTAACTTCGAAATCTGTGACCTGTATTATAGTTTTAATTTTATTTGCAGTAAGAGTTGTCAAATATTCTTAGAAATATTATCAAATCAATAGTAATAATATAGTTTAAATAAAACTTTCTCTTGTTTTTTCTTTTTTTTTAAATAAAATTACTGTCCTATAGTGGCCAATTTTAATATTGTTTTATAGAAATCTATTGACTAAAAATCAGGTACTACAAAACAACATCAACAGTTGTTTGTCATCTTTATCTAATGATGCATAGTTGGTAAAGAAAGTATTTTAGATATTTTCTCCATTCAGGGTGTGGATTATTTAAAAATAAGCACAAAACTTTATTATAATCTAAAGTAATGGAAATAATGTTACATAAAAATAAAGTTTATGTATTGTGTATGCAAGAGTCCAATATTGGTGGGTGTTCAATGGTTCTTCTCCAAGAGATAATTCAAGAACTCAGATTTTTGCCATTTTAAGCTTATAAAATCCTCAATATATGTCTCCAAATATGACTCTGGGAAGGAAAATTTATATTAACAGGCAGAATTGAGAAAAACTTGGAAATGTGTTTGGGAATTTCTCTGGGCGAAGTTTGAAGTGGGGTTCACCTTTCTACTCACATTTTTTTTTTAAATAGAAATCAATCATTTAACCAAACCTGAGTGTGGGTGACTGGGGTATGTCTATATTTATGCATAGGGAAAAAATGGACAATACATTATCTATCTTTTCTTTATATTTTTAGAATTTCCTATTTAAAACACATTTTCCTATAACTTATTACATATTTTGACAGTAAATGATTAGAGTCTAAGAACTCTGAAAATCTGTGCGTGTTTTTTTACCCAATAAGTCTTAATTTAATTTATAATTTTTAAATTGATGTGCTCTATTAACTACAAATTCATCTAATTATTTCCCACTTCATGAACTTCTATGTTTTTGCGAACTTATAAAATATATATTTTAGTCATCTAAAATATGTTTCTTATATGACTTTTTACATTGAAATAATATATTTAAATTTTTAGAAAACTCAAAAAATCTTTGTATTAGTCTGCTTGAGCTATCATATCAAAATACCAGACTAAGTGGCTTAAACAACATAAATTTATTTTGTCACTGTTATAGAAGCTAGATGTCTATGATCAAGTTCTTGACCAATTCGATTTCTAATGAAAGCCCTTTTGCTGGCTTTTAGATGACCATCTTCTAGTTATGTCCTCACATTATCTTTCCTCTGTACACAGAGAGGGATGAGAGAAAGGTAGGGGTGGGGAGGGGAATAGAGAGAGCGAGAGCGTCCCCTCTTGTGTGTCTTCTTATAAGGACACTAATCCTATTGGATCAGGGCTTCAATCCTATGGTATCATTTAACCTTGATTACGTCTTTACACCAAATGCAGCTACTCTGGGAATTAGGGCTTCAACATATGAATTTTGGGTAGACATAAACATTCAGTCCATAACAGTCTTGAATTCATATAAAATGACCTGCTTAAATATCAATTGATATTCTTATTGCCCTTATAAGGAACCTTTAATGAGGGACAATTCTATATCTCATTCATAGTGTGAATTAGTAGATATTTTTAAATGAACAAAGTATATTATTATCATAACTTTGTGAAATTTACCTTTACCTTTATAATTCTTTTTATTATATCTTAATAATTTCCTATATTTAAAAATATATAAAGTACTTCTTCCTTTCTCTAGCCTCATCAATGCACTATTTCCAATGAAAAAGGATTTTGCTTTATTTTCAAAATATTCTTTAAAATATACATTTATTTTACTATTTTGGGGGAAAAAGTCGTTGAAATGAATAGGCAAATATTTTAGTTACAATATCTAATAATACAGTCATCATATATTACATAAATTCCAGAGCCTGTATTTTTCTCATTTTATTTATTAAGGTGTTGACTACATAGTCAGCTCTAAAAGTATTGGTTGAGAAGCACTCTTTGTACCCTATCGAACCAATACTAAAATTAAAATAAGTAATTTATTTGAAAAGTTCTTAAATAATGTGTGTATAAAGATAAGAAGGAAACTTTTTGAAATAGTTTAATTTAATATTCAGCCTCTAATTAAGCTTCTCAAAATTTAGAGTCTGGTACTGATGTGTCGACCAGTATTGTGTGTGTGAGGCAGAGGATATGTCTCTGCAAATAGGATAGAGGCAGAGCTAAGAAAAGGAGCTGAGCTGTTCTCCAAGGAGCCCTTTTTCAGGACATTCTGATAGACTGTGACCACTACAGAAATCTACCCTTTGTTTCTCTACATCGAGGAATTAGAGTAAGGGTTTCTATTTTTTCTCACCTTTGTTTCTCCTTCCCACAAAAGTGATACTTATGTAGTACTTGATAGAAATTAAAAATAATGCCTATACCTTGTATAAAATTAACTTAGTTTTGTAATTGGTAAACTCCAAGGTAAAATACAAAGCATTGGAGCTTATAGGTAAACAAATTTTTTAATGGAAACTATTATAGTTAGTTAAATTAAATGACAATAAAACTACAATAATTAACAGAATGTACTGTACAAGTGCATGTATTTAGCTTTCCAGTCGACCTTCATTATCACAATTACCATCAAATATATTATTATGTTCTTTGTGTGATAGCAGCACTTTTATGTGTCATGAAATCTTTCCAACTACCTTCAAGTAGGTATTATTATTCACAAAAGTGAAACGGAAAATAATATTAAAAAAATAGATAATTTGCTAATTGATGTAATACCTTGGATTTGAACTTTTTTTTCTTAATCCAGTATCAAATTACTCTCTACTACATCATGCTCCAAGTAAAGGAAGATATTGATCTTTGATATTACTCAGTGCCCTAAAAGTATGCAATGTCAAAAATTAAATTTAGTGTTTGTTTCTTTATGAGTTTTCATCTCTGTTAATCCCATCAGCATTCTCATTTCCTCTGAATTTTCCCTATTCCATGTCGCAATGTACTTTGTAACACTATTTCTCACATATCTTTGTCAGACTTAATCATCCATAAGAAAGCTTTGAGAAGGTATAGTTTTCAGTTCTTCATTTACTTCTCTAATTGTTGTGACTTCTTGGGCAAATAATTTAATATTGTTGAGCTGTAGTTTCCTCATTATTAAAATGCTGTCTGCCCTGTACCTCTCATAGTAGCTGTGATCTCCTGACCTTGTTTCCCACTAGGGTGACTGAATCGATAGGGTGGGATTAAAAGAACTGTGAGGATATCTCTGCCTTCGGTCTCAACCCCATACCTTTTTCAGCATTTTAACTTCTTCATGATTCAGTGAACATTTCATCTCAACCCCTTCTTGATGTTTTAGCATCAAAGTTAAAATTAAAAGGCCATATAAAGCAATTATTGTCTAGATGCCTCATTGGAGATGCAACTGTGATTGTCTCTTGGTTGTACTAACAAAGTTGTGAGTAGCAAATGAAATGGTGTATGAAAAACTAGTCTATAAATAAAAATGACTGGTAGAGGACTGTTATATATTATCATATATAGCATTATGATATAATAGTACCTACTAATATTTTATAATATATTAA
>NW_011888845.1:4034734-4037414 GCF_000151845.1 Pteropus vampyrus | reverse complement strand
TTATTTATTTATTTATTTATTTATTTTTGCTATTGGGTAGTAAGATTTCCTTGTGTGTTTTGAATATTAATTTGATCTTAGTCCGTTTGAGCTGCTATAACAAAATAGCATAGACTGGGTGGCTTATAAATAACAGAAATTTATTTCTCACAGTTCTGGAGGCTAAAAGTCCAATTTGGGGTCATACGATGGTTTGGTTTTGGTGACAGCCTTCTTCTGTGTTTCATACTGCCGACTTATTTTATCCTCACATGGGAAACTGCAGAGAGAAAGAAGCAAACTCTTTTCGGACTCTTATAAGGGCATTCATCCTTCATCTAATTCTAATAACCTTTCAGAGGACTCTCCTGCTAACACCATCACATTGGGGGCAGGATTTCAACATATGAATTTTGTAGGAACACATTCAGTCTATGACGAATTCTTTCCAGATATATGGCTTGAAAATATTTTCCCTCATTCCGTAGGTTGTTTTTTCACTGTGTGATTATTCCTCTTCTGCAAAAGCTTTTTAGCTTAATGTAGTCTCACTTGTCTATTTTTGCTTTTGTTGTTTGTGCTGTTTTGTTATATCCAAGACATCATTGCCAAACCAATGTCATTGAGCTTTTCTCCTATATTTTCCTCTAGGAGTTTTGCAGTTCCAGGTCTTACATTTAAATATTTAATTTGTTTTAAGTTGACTTTTGTGTATGGTGTAAGATAAAGGTCTAATTTCATTCTTTTGCAAGTAGATATCTAGTTTTCCAGCACCATTTGTTGAAGAGACTTTCCTTTTCTCATTGTGTTTTCTCAGTTCTCTTTTCAAAAATCAGGTGACTCTGTATGGATTTATTTCCAGGTTTCTGTTATGTTCTGTTGGTCATTATGACTGTTTTTATGCCTGTACTGTACTGTTTTAATTACAAATGCTTTGCAATATATTTAGAAATCAAGAAATGGGATGCCTTCAGCTTTGTCACTCTTTCTCAAGATTGCTTTCAGGGCCCTTTGTGATTCCACATGAATTTTAAGATTGTTCTTACAATTTTTGTAACAAAAATGCCATTGAGATTTTGATAGGGATTACATTAATTCTGTAGATAGCTTTGGGTAGTAGTGACATTTTAACAAAATTAAGGTTTTGAGTCCATGAATACAGGATGTTTTTTCTATCTATTTATGTTTTCTTTAATTACTTTTATCAGTGATTTGTTGTTTTCAGCATGCAAATTTTTTATACACTTGGTTAAATTTATTGCTAAGTATTTTATTATTTTTAATGCTGTTCTAAATGGGATTGTCTTCTTAACTTTTTTTTTTCAGAGAGTTCTTTATTAGTGTATAGAAATAACATATAGAAATGATTTTCGTATGTTGATTTTTTATCCTACAACTTTATGTGTTTATTATTTTTCAGAGCTCTGTGTGTATGTGTGTGTGTAAGCTAATCATACATTGAGAAAATACCCAGATGGAATGGGTTTTGTGTTTTGTCCAGTTATATTTTTTGAGAATTGATTTTTTTAGGAAAGGACAAAATACTCTCATGTCTTCTAAACTGCATCATTATTTAAAGCCAGTTGTATTTGACTGTTTAATACAACTGGGATTCCATCTCAGTAATCTAATTGAATTTCAGATCTGAGTTATAGCTGAGACAGTTCTAAATCAGAGCTCATTTTATTACAGTGCTAATACACTGCCTAGATCTTTATAATCTCCTCTTCACTGACTTCAGTTCTGTTTACGTGGATAGGCATCATACAAATAATACCTCGTGATCTGTCTGGAGTGAATGTCTGCCATTGTCTGGAAATTTATTTTCAAATAATCTATTGAACATGAAAGTTGACTGTGAATATTGACATTAAGTCTGCCGGTTTCCCCCTCCTTTAATTTACATACCTAATTTTCAGCACTTCGATAACCTGAATTCTATCACCATGGTGTCCTTCCTCTCCCCAATGATTCTATATCCTAGTTTGCTCTGTATTTGAGCCTAAACACGTAGGTTCAATGTGCACAAAATTATTCTCTTTTATATATAACATTTATATTATATTCATTTTCACACTATGTTTAAAATAGCATATAAAAGAGATCAACAAAATTTAATGAGATTGAGATATTGTTATTTCAATATTTATTGAATATATTTAGAGCTAATGTAGTACAGATACTTCATAGCCAATATTCAATATCTGAAAAAAATATTTTTTAAATAGGTAATAAGAACAATAATTTTCTATGGGAATCATAACAATTTAAGAGAGTTATGCTATGCTATACAGTGTAAAGGATTTTTTTGTTTTTGTAGGAAGACAACTATTAAGATTAAGAAATAGAATTTACAATTTGGAAATGGAAATTTCGCTTGAGTAGCTGTCCTTATACATTTTTACCATAACCATCAAATTACGTTTAATGAATGCTACTATTAAACATATGGTGTTATACAGCAAATTAAATTGAATCATTGTTTTATATGTCCATTTTGTCAATAGTCATTTCCCCTAAAATATTCTGCGTAAGGAACCAGGTTAGGTGCTATCGGAAACAAAGACATGTAGGAGTAAACACACAAGGCCAGATATTATCTAAGTTCATGAATAATACCACACAAAACTATAAGCTCAAAACTGAATCACAGGTAAAGTGCATTAGGAAATCATAGGAGAGAAAATTCAGTTTTATTCCT
>NW_011888845.1:4019960-4033434 GCF_000151845.1 Pteropus vampyrus | reverse complement strand
CCTTCAGCTTTGTCACTCTTTCTCAAGATTGCTTTCAGGGCCCTTTGTGATTCCACATGAATTTTAAGATTGTTCTTACAATTTTTGTAACAAAAATGCCATTGAGATTTTGATAGGGATTACATTAATTCTGTAGATAGCTTTGGGTAGTAGTGACATTTTAACAAAATTAAGGTTTTGAGTCCATGAATACAGGATGTTTTTTCTATCTATTTATGTTTTCTTTAATTACTTTTATCAGTGATTTGTTGTTTTCAGCATGCAAATTTTTTATACACTTGGTTAAATTTATTGCTAAGTATTTTATTATTTTTAATGCTGTTCTAAATGGGATTGTCTTCTTAACTTTTTTTTTTCAGAGAGTTCTTTATTAGTGTATAGAAATAACATATAGAAATGATTTTCGTATGTTGATTTTTTATCCTACAACTTTATGTGTTTATTATTTTTCAGAGCTCTGTGTGTATGTGTGTGTGTAAGCTAATCATACATTGAGAAAATACCCAGATGGAATGGGTTTTGTGTTTTGTCCAGTTATATTTTTTGAGAATTGATTTTTTTAGGAAAGGACAAAATACTCTCATGTCTTCTAAACTGCATCATTATTTAAAGCCAGTTGTATTTGACTGTTTAATACAACTGGGATTCCATCTCAGTAATCTAATTGAATTTCAGATCTGAGTTATAGCTGAGACAGTTCTAAATCAGAGCTCATTTTATTACAGTGCTAATACACTGCCTAGATCTTTATAATCTCCTCTTCACTGACTTCAGTTCTGTTTACGTGGATAGGCATCATACAAATAATACCTCGTGATCTGTCTGGAGTGAATGTCTGCCATTGTCTGGAAATTTATTTTCAAATAATCTATTGAACATGAAAGTTGACTGTGAATATTGACATTAAGTCTGCCGGTTTCCCCCTCCTTTAATTTACATACCTAATTTTCAGCACTTCGATAACCTGAATTCTATCACCATGGTGTCCTTCCTCTCCCCAATGATTCTATATCCTAGTTTGCTCTGTATTTGAGCCTAAACACGTAGGTTCAATGTGCACAAAATTATTCTCTTTTATATATAACATTTATATTATATTCATTTTCACACTATGTTTAAAATAGCATATAAAAGAGATCAACAAAATTTAATGAGATTGAGATATTGTTATTTCAATATTTATTGAATATATTTAGAGCTAATGTAGTACAGATACTTCATAGCCAATATTCAATATCTGAAAAAAATATTTTTTAAATAGGTAATAAGAACAATAATTTTCTATGGGAATCATAACAATTTAAGAGAGTTATGCTATGCTATACAGTGTAAAGGATTTTTTTGTTTTTGTAGGAAGACAACTATTAAGATTAAGAAATAGAATTTACAATTTGGAAATGGAAATTTCGCTTGAGTAGCTGTCCTTATACATTTTTACCATAACCATCAAATTACGTTTAATGAATGCTACTATTAAACATATGGTGTTATACAGCAAATTAAATTGAATCATTGTTTTATATGTCCATTTTGTCAATAGTCATTTCCCCTAAAATATTCTGCGTAAGGAACCAGGTTAAGTGCTATTGGAAACAAAGACATGTAGGAGTAAACACACAAGGCCAGATATTATCTAAGTTCATGAATAATACCACACAAAACTATAAGCTCAAAACTGAATCACAGGTAAAGTGCATTAGGAAATCATAGGAGAGAAAATTCAGTTTTATTCCTAGATGGGAAAGTCTCTGCGAAGGAAAGAAAATTGAAGACACCTTGAAAACCAGATATGGTTTGGATATGCAGAGACATAGGAAGTTACAAGCATTTTCCTTAGAACAAATGAACAAAGATGAACAATAAAGTGTATGGCAAGTCTACAGAAAACCATTAATTTTGGCAGAAACATGAGATTAAAAATAATTATATATAACATTGGTAAAATAAACTGAGGCTATTTCATGGAGAATTTTTAATGTAGGTTTCCATAGATTATTTTTTATAGCCGTATTCATATACCTTAAAGATCTATAAATAATTTTATTTCTTTAGTCACAAGTACACAAATGGCATCTTATCCAAATTCTTGGATATGCACTTTCCCTTACACTTTATTTTAAACTTCTCTCTTCAATGCTAACTCTCCCTGTTCTACTTTTTAATTTGTTCATTTCCTGGTCCCTATGGCTGAGCCAAGAGTTATCAAAGCTTTTATCTGCTTCCCATGTAAAAGTGAATTTTTTGTTTGTTTGTTTTTTAATCTTCTTTAATGATGGAGAACACTTTTTCTGGTTCAGTAGTTGAATGCTAAGTGCCGAAGACTTGTTGATGTATTTCACTAAAGATATTGCATGAGTACAAATTTAAGGAGTACACTTCATCTGCCACAAATTATTGGATTTGTGCAGGAACTACACATGTGAATTAATTGTGGAAATTATGGAATCATCTCTCCTGTATCCTTTGTCTTTGAGGAAAGTGTTAATCTATATAATTTCACCAGGGACATAGTACTGTTTCTAATTTACAATCTTGGCCAGGGGCAGAGAGGTAGTGACAGGGACTTCTACTTCACCTCCTCTACATAAACTATACTTAGGTCAAAGAGCCATTGTCTGACCAGCTGCAAAATATGTAAATATAGGAAAAAAACATACTATACATAGGGTTCGGTACTATTCACGGTTTCAGGCATCCACTGGACATCTTGCAACATATTTCCCATGGATAAGGGGCAACTACTGTACTCTATTTTTCTCCCTCCACTCCCTCGTTTCATGGCAATTACTAATATACTTTCTGTTTCTATGGGATTGCCTATTTTAGACATTCCAGTTAAATGGAATCATACAATACATGACCTATTGTGACTAGATTCTTTAACTTATCATGATGTTTTTAAGTTCATTCAAATTGTAGCATATATTCATGCTTCATTCCTCTTATTGACAAATAATTTCCTTTGTATGGATATGTCACAATAGTAATTAGAATATAGTAGGAGACATAGATTCAGGAAAATTTTAGTTCAGTGGGGAAATGGTTTTAAATACTGGTGCAAGAAAAACTAGACGTATATATGGAAAAATATTAATTTTTGTCCAGCTCAGAATAAATTTATCTTCAGTTGAGACTGATCAAAAAAAAAAAAATGGCAAAACGTTTGCACGTGCACACACATGCACAAACACACATGCACACACAGAAATATAACTTTGTTGATGGAAATAAAAATACTCAGTACGATTTAAAAAAACATACATTTTTGTGTCAGAAAACTAGGATGAAGATAATTTTTTTTGTTTGGAAAAAAGTGAGTGGCTATGATGAAAATTGTAAAATAAAAGAGAGATTCTTGAGATAAGTGAAAAAAGATGGAAAGCCACTAAAATTAGAAACAGTAAAGATTCATACTGAAAATAAATTAAACTGGTGAAATTGGAGGAAAAGTATTTCTATTTCTAAAAATGCAAATTGTAAGGACAAAGAAAGAATATGATGTCTAAAAGAATGATAATAAATGGAGAGTGAAAAGCTATTCTTTGCATAAAAGAGGTTTCAGTTGGAAAAATGTACTATATCAAGCAAATTTTAACTGAGAAAGCTTTATTACATTATTAAATATATACTTGCATGTATGTGTTCTAGGGAAAATTAATATACAGAGGTTTATTCTTTTATGATAAATATTTTATGATATTTTAAATATTTCCCCATGGTATTTGAAATATTTAAATATTTCCTCAAATTAAAATATGAGGAAAAACAACTCTCACAAATGTATAAATAATTGTGATAAAATGAAGTTGGCTTCACTCCAAGACATAATGGAAGAAGGACTTAAGAATTCTCATGTGTTAATATTAAGACACCAAAATGTTTTATTGGATGTTACCAATTTAGAGGTTTCAAGATTATTCATTATTTTTCTGATTATTCTGTTACATACTTAGAAAGATATTTCCTACTTTTCTACCATGAATTTGACTTCATTATTTTTTCTATATCTGTTATATTTTAATATGTATGTTTTTACATTTTAAAGTGAACATTTTTATCACTAATAATTTATTTTGCCTTAATATCTACTGTCTGATATTAATATATCAAGTTCTTATGTTTATTAATTACCCACCATAACCTATTTTATCTTTTTATTTTTTCTTGCTGTATTCTTATGTTTGAGATATTTTGTGACTTACACATAGTTTAACAATGGAAAATATATTGTACAAATTCATTTTGATTATAGCATTCCAAAATATTCTATAATTGCAGTTTTTGTTTCAATATTGATAGAAAGTTGGAAGAACAAAATAATAGAGCTAAATCCTAAATTAATAAGTTGGAAAATAGGATACTAGAATTGATAAATTTAAGAAACTCATTCTTTTAAAAAGAGATTAATTTCTTGTCATTGTTTTCAACAGGAGCACAAAAAGAACACATACACTAAAAAATGATGTGGAAAAAAACATTAAATTTGTATATAAAAATTTAAGAGAATACTCTATAACAAAATACTACCTAAAGGATTTGAAAATTTTGATGTAATGAATTATTTTCTTCTGTCCATTTTTTTGGTCACCCAGTACATTTTAAAATAAAAGTGAAAAAGATTTTACATTTTTTTCCTTTTGTTAACAATTTCTAGTATTACTGTTTTATTACAGGGCAACTTTGTACTATTTCCACTTTATGAAAATAGTGTATGTGTGTGTGTGTCTGTGTGTGTGTATGCGACCTTTATGTGGTCAGTTTTCTGAAATGTTCTATGTACATTCAAATAGGCGCATTGCCCAATGTTACAGTTTTAAAATCTGACATATATAACAGTACGTGTAGCTTATTAACCTTGATCATCACTATTCTTATTTCTTCTTTGTTTAATTGACCTTTCTAGTCCATAGAGTGATGTGTTCATCTCTCCTTGCTTTTGTGTTCCTTCTATTTTACCTTCCATTTATATGAAGATGGTTTCTGTGTAATTACAGTGAAAGTATCATAAATGCTATATTTTCCTTATTAATTCTGATTTTTAAAAATGTAAATAGTGTTTTTTTAAATAAATAGTTTATTATTTTAGATCACTTTTAGGTTACAAGAAAATTGAGAGGAAGGTATAGAGATTTCCTATATACTCCATTCCCACACGTGCTTAGCCTCCTCCATTATCAGCATCATACATCAGAATGGTACTTTTTACCAAGGATAAACCTTCATCATAATCACCCAAAGTTCATATATATATTAAATATATTTATATATTAAAGTTCACTCTAGGAGTTGTATGTTCTATGTGTTTGGACAAATGTATAGTGATATATTCATCATTATAGTATCATACAAAATACTTTTCACTACTCTAAAACTCCTCTGTGCTCTTCCTATGCATCTCTCCTCAGGCCCCCTTTTCTAACCCCCAAACACACCCCTCTGACAACCACTAATCATTTATCTCCATAGTTGTTTTTCTTTTTCAGATGTCATACAGTTGGAATTACACAGTATGCAGCCTTTTTAAGTTGGCTTCTTCCACTTAGTAATATGCATGTAAGGGTCCTTTTCTTCTTTTCATGATTTGATAACGCATTTCTTTTGAATGCTGAATCCTGTTTTCTGGATTATCATCTTTAATTTATCCATTTACCTACTGAAGGACATCTTGGTTCCTTCCGAATTCTGGCAATCACAGATAAAGTTGTAAATTTGTGTAAATTTTTATGTGGACATAAGTTTCAACTCCTTCGGGTAAATCTCAAGAAGCTTGGTTGCTGGATCATATGGTAAGAGTGTGTTCAGCTTTGTAAGAAACCACCACACTGTCTTCCAAAGTGCTATACCATTTTTCATTTCCACCAGCAAAGTATGAATATTTCTGTTGCTTCACATCCTTGCCAGTATTTGATGTTGTTAGTGTTCTGATTTTGTCCATTCTAATAGGTATGTAGTGGTATCTACTTATTATTTTAATTCCATTTATCTGATGAAACATATTTTCATATGCTTATTTTCCATTTATAAGTATTCTTTGATGAGATGTCTTTTAAGATTTCTGGCCCATTTTTTAATTGGATTGTTTTCTTATTGTTGAGCTTTTAGTGTTCTTGTTATATTTTAGATAACAGTCCTTTATTGGTTGCATCTTCAGCACATACTTTCTCCTAGTCCGCAGCTTGTCCTCTCGTTCTCTTAACATTGTTTTTCACAGAGCAGAAATTTAAAATTTTAGTGACCCCTAGCTTATCAGTTATTTCTTCCATGGATCATGTCTTGGGATAAAGCCATCCCCATATCAAGATCAGCTAGATTTTCTCCTGTGTTATATTCTAGGATTTTTATAGTGTTACATTTTACATTTAGGTCTATAGTCCATGTTGAATTAATTTTTGGGAAGTCTGGGTCTAAAGTCATTTCTCTTTGCATGTGAGTTCTCTAGTTGTTCCAGCACTATATGTTAAAGAGGCTATCTTTAAAACACTGAATTGACTTTGACCCTTTGCCAAAGATGAATTGACTATATTTTTGTGGGCAAATGTTTTATTTTTATTCTTAATGCTTTGACATCTGAATTTTAACTCTCTGTCCTTAAGATTGTAAACTCTTTTGGAATACAGTTATGTAGGAGTCTCTTGTGTTTCTGTAGTCTTGCAATCAGAGTCTTTACTTGGTTCCTATTTTCTGGACTATCTGTTCAATAATGTGTGATATAAGGCCTAAAATTAAGGCCCGATATTATGTGCTGCTTTGAGATCTGGGGAAAACAAGAGACACTCAAATGGTCTAAATACATGTTTCGTTTCCCACTTTACTCCCACACAAAAAATAAATAAATAAAAGGTCCTTGGCCCAATAACTTTCTCTATCGTAGCAGCCTGGCATAATTTCTGCTTGTGTCTGAGTAGCAGGTTTCATTTCCTTTCCAGCTCACAGAATTATTCCAGTAAGTTAATCACATCCTCCCACAGAAACCAGGGGTTACTCCATTTTCTTGATACTACAAAATCAGCCTTCCACGTCCCCTGCTTGTTCTCTGTTTCTGACTGCAATACCTGTGTGGTCAGCATGTCATGCTGTGTCCTTCTCTCATAAGAAGGGAATAAATTAATTGCTGGGTGTAAATGCAATTAATAAACTATTGTTGTTCTTGGAATTGGGTTGTTTGGTATTGGATTTTGTGTTTGGCCATCTCCACACTTCTAGATGAAGAATCCTTTCCTCACCAAAGAATGGTTAAAATGTTATGTTTGCATAGTAAACAGCTTTTAATAATTTTTTTTTATGTTTCTGGAGCAAAGGGCTGATTGGTTTACTGTCTAGTATAATGAATTTATGTCTCTTTACATAAAGCAAGGGTCATCAGACATGTCTGCTTGCAGCTCATTATAAAAGTCTCAGTTCTCTAAGTTCAGGGTTCCTTGGCTGTGATACACAGCTATCGCTTGTGTAGCATGCACCTAAGTTGCTCTACCAAGACTCTGTAGGGCTTGAGAGGCGAGGGGAGTCAATACAAAGCTGACTCGTGAGTAATAATGTTCCTTTTCTCTAACCCAGGAGTCACACGTCTTCTTCTAGCATACACGAAACTGGCAAGATAACTTGTTAATTTTCAAGTAGAGTAAAACAAATTCTTGATAATTCTTGACAACCTTGCTTTATAAATTTATTTTTGCTGGTACACTTTTGTCCATTCCTTTGATTTTAGCCTTTCTCAATAGCTTTGTTTTGATTTATTTTTATACCTTATACATGATCTTGAGTTGAACTTTGCCTTGTGGTATATTAAAATTATTTAAATATCTATTTATTGATGTGACTGCTATGTTGAGACTCCATTCTGTGATTTTATTTTAGATTATATTTACCATATAGATTATTATAAGTATTGGTTTGCCTATGTGATTCGTTGACTTTTTAAAAATTAATTTTATATTGCTTTTATGTTTCATTCTGCTTTTCTAGTGATTTCCTTTATAGGAATACTAGTTTTTAATTGTTTCAGTGATTTATGTTACTTAAGTTTCTTTTTGTTAGCTTTGAATGCTATTTTTTCTCTCACTTATTTTCTTAGCATTTTATCAATGAGCTTCTTCTACTTCGTACATTCTCCTTTTTCCAATGTATTTATGTTATTTATTCTTTATAAGAATATACATTGACATACATTATTGCACTTATTTTTACTTTTGCTTTCATCTTAGCTGTACAGTCAAATATGTACAATGCTCACTGTCACACCTTGTGCAAAGATACCCTAAGTCATATCTTATTTGCCTACAGCTTTTCTAGTAGATTTTTCTGGAAAGTCTGTGTGTATGAAATTTTGTTAATTATTGAATTTTTGTAATTATAATACAATATCCTTGTTGCTTGATGGATAACTCTGCTTGGTATAAAACTTTTGGCTCAAATTTATTTCCTCGAGATTTTTGAAAATCTAAATTGTTCTGTTGTTGTCTCACTTATATGATGTTTTTTGAGCATTCTGGATCAATGTGGTTTTCTTTCCATTTCAATTTCTTGATCTTTTTTTCCTGGATTCAAGTAATTTTATTAGTATATATCTGATAGTTGGTTAGAGGGATCAGGATTTTTCAGATATACAATGAGCCTATTTTATTGGTAGCTTTGAGCCTATTTTAGTGGTAGCTTCAGGCACCATGTTGTTTCTGGAAACTTTTCTCATGTTATAATTTAAATATCATATCTCTCCTATTGTTTTGTTTTCCTTTTGCAGAGATGTTAGCAGTGTGTATGTTGTGATTTCTTTGTCAATTATTTAAACGTAACACTAATTCTCTAATTCTTTATATTTAATTCTAACATTTCCTCATTTTTTTAAATCTTTTGGTTATTTTCTTTTCTTGATACCCTTTATTATATTTTTAGTAGAAACTACTTTCTCTTATGTACTTTGAATTTAGTCTCATTTCTGGGATGAATTTTCCCTCCCCCTGACCAATTTTTTTCATGAATTTAGTCAACTCTTTTTTTCAGATGTTCCCATGTTTTATCCATTTCTGTTATTGACTTTTAATCTAGTTTTTATTATTCTACGAATTGTATTATATTATTTCTCCTCTTCATAATTGTCTTTCTAATGAGTATTTTTGTCAGCTAAAATGTTTTGCTCTAACATGTCTTTTTTTTTTAATTAAGTTTATTGGGGTAACGTTGGTTAATACAATTATATAATTTTCAGGTGTACATTATAATTTGACATCTGTATATTCTATTGTGTGTTTACTACCCAAAATCCAGTTTCCTTCAGCTACCATATTTTCGATCCCCTTTACCCACTTCACCTCCCCCTCTTCTCCCCCACCCCCCACCCTCTGGTAACCACTAGTCTATAGTCCATGTCCATGTTTTTTTTAATTTAGTATCTTTTTTATAGATATTGCCAGATATATTCCCATTATTGTGAAATGTCATATACTTTCCTTGATTAACAATAGTAGGTATGGGCATATATAACAATGAGCATTTTAATTAATAAATTAATTATTTTTGAAGAGAGAGGGATTAGGCTTTTCTGATTTCTCTAAGACCCTTAATTTTCACTTGTTTCTTCCTTTTCATCCTTTACCAACAGCCTCCAGGGGATACCATCTCCTCCCCAATCATTTTCCTTCTGTCTAGAAGTAGTACATTTCTTTAAATTCCTATTTATTTTCACAGAATTTAGTGTGTTAACCACTAGATCTCAGACCTGTTCTTAGCAATTTTACACACAGGGAAATTTGGGGGTAAATTTTTATGTGTATTCTGTCACTGACCTCTCCTCTTTTCTGTGAAATCTATATACCAGGCTCTCTGCTCTAGTATGGCCTTTGGATGGCTCTGCCTATTTTGAATGCTTTGTTACATATGAATTAAAGGTAATAGTAATTTCTATGTACTCTTTAAGTTTAAATATGGGAGATGGTGGTTTATTTACTCTCCTTTATAGTACATTTGATATTTGTAGAATGTGTTCAGTAACAGATTTAGACAAAAATAGTTCGTTATGTCATTCTATAATATTTTCTCAAAAAAATATATTTTAGCAGAATTAGTTTAATGAATATAAAGAAAACAAATATAGTAAAATAATAGTTATGGAAAAGTCGGGGAAATGTTTATAAAAGTTAAAATTGTATCCATATTTAGATGAATTTTCATTACTCTGATCTTCTAAAAGAACCATTAATTATTGAAATTTATTTTCTATCATAGAAAGTAATGGAAAATTTCCCCACATGTTTTACGATATTGGCCTAGTACTGAAACTCTAAAGAAACTTATTTGTAAATACTTTACAAACCAATTACATATTCTTGTGAATATAAAAAGTATATACTTTTATAAATAAAAAATCTAACACTAAAATAAACTCCAAAAATATTCTATCATGATAGATCATAGAAAAGATTTAATTAAGGAATATAGGAATATGACAAAACTAAAAAATGAATATGAATATGTCAAGGAGAAATCAATATAAAAATTTAGTATATGTTTAAAAAGTAGTAAATAAAATACAGCACTATTTTGTCTTTAAGTTCTTATCTATTTATTTATTTATTTATTTATTTATTTATTCATACATATATATATACACATACAAACAAACCAGGCTAGCGGCTGGGAAGTCCAAGATAATGGTGCCAGCAGATTCAGTATTTGGTGAGACCCACTTCTCAGATGATATGTTTTCACTGGGTCCTCACATGTGGAAGAGGCTAGAGTGCTCTGTAGGGTCTCTTTTATAAGGATCCTAATCCACTTATGAGTCATACCCACCCATCTTTCAAAGTCTCCGCTACCTAATACTATATAGCCTTGGGCATTAGGATTTCAACATATGAATTTGGGAGGACAGAAAAATTCAGACCATGCAACCTCTAACAACTTGAGTATGGAATATCTTCCCAATTTCGAAATTAGTATATATCAGGAAAAGGGACTCAACTTCATGTTAAAGAATGGATTCTTGATTTCAAAAAAGGTTATATCACTCTTAAAAGTCTGCTCTGCTAGGATTGTTGAAGCATTGTTCTAATGTCTTATTATGAAAATTCTCTTTTCATAATGTGTGGTTAGAATGCTAGAGCATCCATTTCCAATTTTATAATAAATATTGAGGAAAATAAATGCATGTCTGCTGGTGAAGGTATATCATTACTACTATCAGGATAACTGAAAATACAAAATAATTTACACAGATTGATCAAAGGTACTGCAATAAATTAGGCAGTATTTTCTTTAAAATCTGGATTTTTGCTTCTCTTTCAGGAAAATTAAAAACCCAGATGTTATCTAATAGACTTTCTTCAGGGAAAGATAATATCTTATTTCCATAGTAGTCCAAAGTGTGAACAATAGACTTAGGCAATACCTACACCAGCAAATTTTTCTGATTCCTCGTCTACTCCTTTGTCCATGACTGATTGAAGCTCCCTTCTTGGTTCTGTCAAAATAAAAAATGCACTAGACAAGTTAAGAAAGCAAGGAAGACTACTGCAATTAGTGAGAGAGATTGTATTAAAGATAGAAGAGTATTTTAGTGCTGGAGTGAGCAGTGAAAAAGGTGGAAGCATTAAGAAGTACAAATTGACAGTTACAAAATAGTCACAGGGATGTAAAGTACAGCATAAAGGATATAGTCAACAATATTGGAATAACTATATATGGTGCCAGGGGGGTAGTAGACTTACTGTGGGGGATCACTTCATAAATTATATAATTGTGTAAGCACTATACTGGTACACCTGAAACTAATATAACATTGAATGTCAACTGTAACTGAAAATTTTTTAAAAAATTACTGGAGGAAGTACTGGAGAAAGTTAAGGGGAGGATTGGTTAATGTCACTAGGCCATCTGTGTTTGCTAGTAGGTGCTTATGGAATTTAAGCTCCTACCCACCCACAGAGACCAGAAAGTAGGGGTACTATCTTTTTTTGATGATTAGGTTTCGAAGGGAAGGCTCTCAGATGATTGAGAAAGACATTTCAGATATTAAAACTGGCAAGAGGCTGAAGGTTTATATCTGAAAGAAACAAAGAAAGAATTTGCAATTGTAAGTTTTCTAAAGTAAACACTCTAAGAAAACACAAGTCAGAAACTTATAGTTAGGAAGAAATCTGTCTAAAGTTCCAATATTTTTACTCTCACATAACTTTTAAAAATATGTCCAAGTCTCTTTCTCTTCTACTAAACTGGGAGCTTCTTGAAAGGAGATATTTTATTGAAATAAATGGTACAGTATTTTATAGTGTTTTATTTTTTTCTATTAATTCTCTTTAGTTGAACCCTCTCACACTGATGTTGGGCTGGCTTTGAACTTTGTTTAGCCCAATAGAATATTTGCCATTACGATATAAGCTGAGGCTTAAAAAGTCTTTGTGCACCAGGACTTTCTCTCTTCCTGCTCTTTGAAACTTTGATGTTACCAAGTCAAGGATCATGGATTAACTTATTGATGAATGAGAAACCTACGTGGGCCAAAGACAAACTGTCCTGATTTAGAGTTCCCTAGATAAAATAGCCTCCCAAATGCCAGTTATGTAAGGTTAGTCCATCCTAGACCATTCTGAGCCACAAGCAGAACACAGCAAAAGAACCATTATATTAATATTTTTGAAAGAAATAATAAATATTTATGACTATATGCCACTAAGTTTTGTAGTGTTTGTTAAGCATTGAATTGACATACTATATAATTGATATACTATCTCTGGCCACTATCATAATATTTATACTAAATGTCTAATTACTTTGATGAATAAACAAGTAAATTAGTGATATAAATTAGATACCTAACCTGGGTAAAGTATCTAAGAGTCAAGCCATATAGGAAAACAAATAAACATGTAATTCATATGAAACATTTAACACAGAGTCAAGGTCATGGTAAGCACCCATAAAAATATATGTTATCCTTATCTACATTTCTGGTAAGGTTAATTGATAAAATTAGGCCTCATTTTGAAAATATATTAGATGTTTATTCAAACAGTATTAGTACAGAATTATGTAGTTTATGTCAGTCCGGCCTTACAGAAGATAAATAAGGTGAAGCTTTAGCACTCTCCTTTATTTGGTTATACAGAGAAGCTGGTCAGACTCTCTTCAATGTAGTCATATACATTATTTTAGTATAGATCTACCTTTATATAATCCAAGAGAACCCAAGCAATTAGAGAACCAGTGAAACCAAATATACCTGTGTTAAGACAGTACACCATGTGCACATGTCTGCACAGGTGCACATACACACTCTAAAAGTCTATTAATTGTTCTATAATCCACTCACTTCCATGACTAACCTACTCATTAGACTTGTAAGTGTTTCCCCTAATTGTCAAAATCTCAACTCAAATAACATTTCTTGTGT
Source organism: Pteropus vampyrus (assembly GCF_000151845.1). Lineage (NCBI taxonomy): Eukaryota > Metazoa > Chordata > Mammalia > Chiroptera > Pteropodidae > Pteropus > Pteropus vampyrus. Next base: position 4,020,053 of record NW_011888845.1, on the reverse strand, counting down.
CTTAACACATTGTAATATGAAATCTCAATCAGAGTGCTCATTTTATTCCCATTTATCTTATAGTTCATTTTTCTGCAATATTTTAGTTCCATT
>NW_011888845.1:4016260-4018994 GCF_000151845.1 Pteropus vampyrus | reverse complement strand
TTTTTTTTTTGAACTAAAGAAAAATTCTATGCATCGGTTCATTAGAGTGCAAACTATAGACTAGAATTCCAGCAATTACATCTTGAGTAAATGAATGTTAATACTGAAAAGGAAGAAAACCTGGCAGTTAATGAGCAGACAGTGTCAGAGACATTGTCATCTTATTTAATATTTACGACAACCCTCTAATAAGATATAGGTAGAGCCTGAGACTTAGTGATTAATAAAGGATTAGATTTTAGGCTCTCTGTCTTGAAACTTATTCTGTGATATGCCTTTTTTGTATATAAACTGAAACTAAATGAATCATGTGGAGAATATTTTACTACATATTTATAAAATTCAGATTCTATTTATCAAAATATTATTTCTGTCATCTATCTATCATCTATTTATCTATCATCTATCTGTCTATATGTAAACACATAAATATGAAAATCTGTAGAACCATAGCATTAAACCCTTTCAATTTTATGTAAGACTATATTTCTCATACATTACTACTTATAAGTTGCTCAAACAGTAATGCCTAAAATTTCTTCCTTTAAAAATTCATCTTTAGACATCTGATATTTAATTATTTTTATATGTTATATATTAAGTGCAAAATCATTACTTTTTTCATGGTTGTGGTATTTATAAATAAAGTTATTATCCAGATAACAGTTTAGGTGGCTTTATCGCAAAGTAGAGTTTATTTCAGTTAAAAATTGAAAGAACAGCTGTTATCAAAATGTTTTATATTTTTGCATGACATAAAGGCTCTATTCCATGAATAAAACTTTTGTTTTTCTTTAAACATTAAAATTTTGAAGACTTTTTAGAATGCTATTTCAAGGTTTAAGGAAACATGACATTTCACTAGAAAAGTAGAGGTAAAAATTATCAATTCCTAAATGGAAAAAGGAAATACAAAGTTTTACTTATTCTATTAACTTAAGAAGAATCACATTAGTAAGTTGACAAACATGAAATGGCAGCATAAATTAAAAATCTATTCCAGATGTGACATCAACATGATTACCACATTAAATTTCAGAACTGCAGTTAAAATGTTCCTCTGATGTTTAAAAATAAATTAAAAAAAAACCTCACATATATCATACATATTATGCAATTTGGGCTAAACTATGGTGTATCTTTAAACATAGCTATCATTGACTGCTTTAATAGAAGATTTTTCAGAGTCATATGATTAAGCACTTAATATGAATTCAAATTATCAATTATTAAGCTTTTCACTTATCCCTGATATTGAAGAGCAAATTATTGTATGATAATAAGAAATAGCCTTATAAATCCCCTAGTAATTTTTACTAGATGGGTTATTTTGAGAAAATTGATTTATTAGTGTCTTCATGTTGAGGACTTTTGAATGAAACATTGCTCTGGTCTCAATCTATATGTTTCTATGTATGTTTACATCTTGGCTCCACTTTCAGTGGTACACAAATCTTGACTGTTCTGTTCATCGTTCTATTCCATGACATAGTAAATTTATTGGCACTTATAGATTATTAATAATATGTAATAATTATTAAATTAATGAGTAATGTATTACTTAATGACCGAGTAAGATAGATAACCAAACTCTATGTAAGAATATTTTTTGTTCAAGTTTTCTTGTATCAAACCAAGTTATAATTTTCAGATAAAATAAATTTAATTTGTGTATATAATATTGCTTTTTTGGAGACTTCTTTTTGATTTTTTAAAAAGTCATATGTACCTGATGATCTCTAGACCTTGTAAGACAGCTAAATATAACATCAGGAATCAAGGAAATTTGTCTTTCTCATAGCTCTAATTCTAACAAAATAATATTTTGATAAATAGAATCTGAATTTGTCTTTCTCATAGCTCTAATCCTAACAAAATTTGTCTTTCTCATAGCTCTAATCCTAATATTGGGTGCCTCATCTTTTATTGTAAACTTTTTTTTTTTTCATTTGGAAGGAAGGCTCTATGATTTCATGTGTTATTTCTCAAATCTGTGTTTAAACATTCAAGTCTTTTTTCTTCCCAAACCATATCTGTGAGAATCTTCAAAACATAGCATTGGATTCTCTTATGTTGAAGCAATGGTGAGGAGCAAAATCTACTCTACTTGTTACATTCTTCAAATTTGGCAAACCCAGAGACACACAAATGGAAAGAACTGAATTTGAACATCGGAAAGAGACTTCCTACACTACTATTTTCCATTTAGGTTCTGATTTAGGGGATTTTTACCCAAAGACAGAGAGGTATCTAGATGTCGTTTCCAAATCTAAAGAGCAGGTATAGTGCATATTTTATATATGCACAGAATTATTTGTATTGTTTTAGTTAAATTTTGAAAGTTGAGAATATTGATATGGATTTTACCTGACAAAAGTATATACATAATGAATTACTGTGTTTAGTGTGTCTGTCAAAAATTGAGATCAGTCTGAGAAAAGTTACTAATCTCTCCATATGCTGTATAATCAGAAAGCTCATCAATATGTTTGGCTAATATAAATGTCTCCCAGTAAATGTCTCATATTTTTCAAGGACCAATAAGCTTGACTTCTATAGCAAATGTAAGATGAAACATAACATGTTGACATTATATCAGTTTAATCTCATCCTATCAACACATTATCCATTATTCAGTATTTTATGAGCTTGAAAAAACATTTAAAAAATATCTAGGAAGCAACTTGTCTCAATTTATATTTCAAAGTCTAACAAATATATTGTTCCTAATATC
>NW_011888845.1:4011814-4016210 GCF_000151845.1 Pteropus vampyrus | reverse complement strand
CCCTGATATTGAAGAGCAAATTATTGTATGATAATAAGAAATAGCCTTATAAATCCCCTAGTAATTTTTACTAGATGGGTTATTTTGAGAAAATTGATTTATTAGTGTCTTCATGTTGAGGACTTTTGAATGAAACATTGCTCTGGTCTCAATCTATATGTTTCTATGTATGTTTACATCTTGGCTCCACTTTCAGTGGTACACAAATCTTGACTGTTCTGTTCATCGTTCTATTCCATGACATAGTAAATTTATTGGCACTTATAGATTATTAATAATATGTAATAATTATTAAATTAATGAGTAATGTATTACTTAATGACCGAGTAAGATAGATAACCAAACTCTATGTAAGAATATTTTTTGTTCAAGTTTTCTTGTATCAAACCAAGTTATAATTTTCAGATAAAATAAATTTAATTTGTGTATATAATATTGCTTTTTTGGAGACTTCTTTTTGATTTTTTAAAAAGTCATATGTACCTGATGATCTCTAGACCTTGTAAGACAGCTAAATATAACATCAGGAATCAAGGAAATTTGTCTTTCTCATAGCTCTAATTCTAACAAAATAATATTTTGATAAATAGAATCTGAATTTGTCTTTCTCATAGCTCTAATCCTAACAAAATTTGTCTTTCTCATAGCTCTAATCCTAATATTGGGTGCCTCATCTTTTATTGTAAACTTTTTTTTTTTTCATTTGGAAGGAAGGCTCTATGATTTCATGTGTTATTTCTCAAATCTGTGTTTAAACATTCAAGTCTTTTTTCTTCCCAAACCATATCTGTGAGAATCTTCAAAACATAGCATTGGATTCTCTTATGTTGAAGCAATGGTGAGGAGCAAAATCTACTCTACTTGTTACATTCTTCAAATTTGGCAAACCCAGAGACACACAAATGGAAAGAACTGAATTTGAACATCGGAAAGAGACTTCCTACACTACTATTTTCCATTTAGGTTCTGATTTAGGGGATTTTTACCCAAAGACAGAGAGGTATCTAGATGTCGTTTCCAAATCTAAAGAGCAGGTATAGTGCATATTTTATATATGCACAGAATTATTTGTATTGTTTTAGTTAAATTTTGAAAGTTGAGAATATTGATATGGATTTTACCTGACAAAAGTATATACATAATGAATTACTGTGTTTAGTGTGTCTGTCAAAAATTGAGATCAGTCTGAGAAAAGTTACTAATCTCTCCATATGCTGTATAATCAGAAAGCTCATCAATATGTTTGGCTAATATAAATGTCTCCCAGTAAATGTCTCACATATTTTTCAAGGACCAATAAGCTTGACTTCTATAGCAAATGTAAGATGAAACATAACATGTTGACATTATATCAGTTTAATCTCATCCTATCAACACATTATCCATTATTCAGTATTTTATGAGCTTGAAAAAACATTTAAAAAATATCTAGGAAGCAACTTGTCTCAATTTATATTTCAAAGTCTAACAAATATATTGTTCCTAATATCAATAAGAAATTATTTTATAGTACCAAAATCAGTATTCTAAGAAAATCATCTTTCAATATTTCATACTCATGGAAAATTAGGTGAAAGCGTAAAGCATATCTATTGTTTTAGTTTCTCATAGTTTGTTTTACAAGAAGTAAAAGAAAATGGGTTGCTATTATAGCTTAATGTTTTTGTATATGCCTGTATTTGCTAATAAATGTAAAGTTCAATGTTTTAAAATATACATTTCTAAATAATGAAATTTTTGGCATGTTATTAACAGTATTATTAATAACTCTGATTAAACTGAGTTATGCAACTAGACAGTTAAGATCATTCATGATTTTAAAAACAGAGTTTTCAGTGTTACATTTTCTGAAACTTAATGTTGAATATATGTTCATATTCTACTTCCATGAATATGTAACTAAAATACTACTAAATTAAAATTATCCATAAAATTTAAGACATAATATCCTGATTCTAAAGTAATATTAGATCAATAATGATCTCACATGGAATCATTTTTTTCTCATGTAATTTATTTTCACCATGAACTGTATTCTCTGTTTTGACCCATTACAATAATCCTACTTATATTAGTCAATTTTACTGTACATTATAGGCACTATTTAATTTAATACATGTGGCAATATTGGAAGTAATTAGAAACCAATCTTAACATAATTTTCTTTATGTTCATCACTATGCGTAAATCAAAAAAACAAAACAATAACAACTGTTTTAGATTTCAAATCAGAAGATCATGAAAGAAATTAAACATATTTCAGGTTTATATGTATGTTGTTAATTTTTCTTGTCACTAGGAGCTAATTTTTTGCTTACCTGAAATAAGCAAAGTAGCCTACAAGCCCAGTGTCCCCCCAGAGGAAAAAAAAATCAATTATTTTTGAAGATGGTAACTACTAATTTCAAAGCTCTAACTGAAAAAAATGAATATACCAGAAAACATAAAGTGAATGTAATACTATCAGGAAACAGCATTGAGTTGCATATTTGCTCTTTTCACTGAAGAGGAAAACATTATTTTTAATAGACCGAGAATAAAGATTTTCTGTTATTTTTAGCTGTATGGAGAACATGAGAAATCTGAAGTTACAACAGGCCCTCCACCATCTATTACAGAGGAAATGATCAGAATTGGTATCCACTAATACGTGTATTACTGGTCAGCCTCGGGTTCTCCTTCAATAATGCCTCAATATGACTTCACTTCTTCCAGGCAATTATATGAAAATATGACAGTATTGATTTGAATACATTGAAATGACTTTAGGTGAATGGTCAGCCTCCTTTTTCACATATCAGTGGTCAGAAATATAAAGATTGTGGAATTTGCAATGAATTAATTTGTTTGGTTTGTTTCAAATTATTAATTCTTACTTTTTGAAGGAAATCAGAATATTATACAATGTGTACATCCCCTAACAAATTCAGATCATTATACCCAAGAATCTTATATACTTTGATGTATGGATAAGAGAAATAGAACTAGAAGAGATGATATAAGTGAAGAGAAAAAGAAAAAAAGAAAGGAAAGAGAGATATATATTATAAATGAAAATCCAAAAGATATTGAAATAATATTTTCTTAATAGTAAAGAATTAAAACAGTATTAAAACTGCTACATAAAACAAGAAAACTGAAAAATAAGGCAGAGGAATGAGAAAACTTTATAGTGGAAAAAGGGAAGCCTTCAGTTGTGTCTTGATGGGAAGCTGTTGACACGGAAGTTACAGGCAGACTAATTCTGCCAAACTCAAGTGATGATGGTTGATACCCTTGCTATAGCAGATTCTCAATAGTGTTTGCTTGTTTTCATTTATTTCTGCAGATCTTCTGCAAACTTTTGGACCATCTATTTTATCTGGTGATCTTTGTCTGACTGTGTCATAACTGATATAAATTAAGAAAAAAAGTATTCTTTAGATATTCTTTAAATATACTTACTTATAGAGCTAGTCAAAGAGTTATCAAAGAGAAAACCTAAACTTATCTGATTTTTGGAAAAAAATCTAAAATTTAAAGAATCGATAAGATTTATTTATTTTCTGTTTGATGACATAAATGAGTTACTAAAGACTGATCATCTTTCTCCGCTTGATCCTAAATTTGAAGTGGAGGTAAAAATTAAGGAATTTATTAATCAATCAAATCCTGTTCCTTTGGTGCTGGTCGTGACAGTGGTTATTGTTTACATTCCTGAACTGGTTGCTTTTGATAATACTCTGACTTTCTGGACTGGTTACTATAGACAGATTAGAGGTTAGCTTTCTCAAATGGTTATTGTAGAAAGGATGTTGGCTTCCTGGGTGAATTACTGGAGTTTGTGGGTGTGTTTTGTTTTTCATATATAGTCTGGTCATTGTCTGTAATGTCTGTGAGATCTTACATATTTATTTGAAATTCTAATTCCTGTTACAACATACTTTTCTACAGGAAAAGTAGTACCATTACACTATGTGAAATTTATATAATCCTAAAATATTCCAAAAATAACCATAAACATATAATGCTTTTCATATAAATCTCCAAGTCATTCCCATTAGTGTATATTGTCAATAGACATAACTCAAAAAAAAAATCTAATTACAAATTCAGTTTCCAAAAAGTTTATCTAGTCTTTGATAGAGTTGAAAAATCTTCATTCTGAATAATAATTTAAGAAATAGTTATAAATTCATAGAGAAAAAAATGGTAGTTTTGAAAATTGTTTGATTATTTAAACATTTTATAACTTTGTAAAATCACTTGAGATGTTAGAAATGTATTCATATTATTTTTCATTCACTTAACCATTCCACAGCACTGTCATAAAAAAAAGAATGAATGAATAAATAAATAAATAAATAACATACATTCTGAGCAGCTGCAAAGAATTAGGCACTTAACTGAAATTCAA
>NW_011888845.1:4002969-4011019 GCF_000151845.1 Pteropus vampyrus | reverse complement strand
CATTTTATTTTAATAAACTAGAAAATGATGTCAGTATTTAACTTTTAAAATAATTTCAATTTTTAAGTGAAAATTGCTCTCAATATATTTTTATGCAAATTGATCTTTATAAATATTTAATTTACAGAGATTTAGTTTTCATTCTCATTAGAGGGTGTTTAAATGTTCAAAAATCAATTAATGTAATTGATCATATCCATAGTCTAAAAGAGAAACATGATATGATCATATCAATAGATGCACAAAAAGGATTTAACAAAATCCGATATCTATGCATGATAAAAACTCAGTAAACTGGTGACACAGAGGAACATCCTCAATTAATGGAATATATCTACAAAAAAAACCTACAGCTAACATATGCAAATGTGTGACACTCAGAGCTAAGATTAGAAACAAGTCAAGTGTGTCCCTTCTCACCATTCATTTTCAACACTGTACTAAGATTACTAGCTAATGCAATGAAACAAGAAAAGGGAATAAAAGGTACAAAGATGGCAAAGGGCAAATAAAATGGTCTATCCTTACAGATGACATGATTGCTTATATAAAAATCTGAAAGAATAAACAATTAAACAAAAAATTCTTAGAACAAATAAGTGATTATAGAAAAATTGCAGCATACAGAAGTAATATAACAAAGTCAATTGCATTCAATGAACAAATGAAATTTGAAATTAAAGACACAAAATAAAAAACTTAGGTATTAATCTAAGAAAATATGTCTAGGATTTATATAAGGAAAATGACAAAACTCTGAAGAATGACATTATCAAGAGCTAAGTAAGTGGAAGAACAATCCATGGTCATGGATAGGAAAACTCAATATCATCAAGATATCATGTCTTCTCAACTTGACCTATAAATTCAATGAAATCACAATAAAAATTCTCACAAGTTATTTAATGGATTTTAACAAACCAATTCTAAAATTTTTATGGACAACCCAAAGACCCAGAATAGCAAACACAATATTGAAAGAGAACAAAGTTGCATGACTACCCAACTTCAAGATTTACTATAAAGCTACGGTAATCCAGATAGTGTGATATTGGCAAAAGATGAGGCAAATGGATCAATGGAGCAGAAAAGAGAGCCCAGAAATGGATTCCCATGAATATTATCAGTTGATCATTGACAAAGGAGCAAAGGCAATACAGTGGAACAAACATAGTCTTTACAACAAATGATGCTGGAATATGTGGGTGTTCATATGCAAAAAAATATGGACACAGACCTTACACCCTTTATAAAAATTAACTCAAAATGGATTATAGACGTAAATATAAAATGCAAACTATAAAACTACTAGAAAACCTAGATGACCATGGTATGGCAATGACTTTTTAGATAGAACACCAAAGACAAGATCCATGAAAGAAATAATGGATAAGCTAGACTTCATTAAAATTTAGATCTTCTACAAAAGATAATAACAAAAGAATGAGAAGATAAGCCAGAGGCTGGGAGAAAATATTTTTTAAAAATTCATCTCATAGAAGACTGTTATCCAAAATATGCAAAGAACTTGTGAAACTCAGCAACACAAAAACAAACAATCCCATTAAAAATGGGCCAAAGACCCAAACAGACATATCGCCAATGAAGGTATACAGATAGCAAATAAGCATGCAAAACCATGCTCTACATCCTATGTCATCAAGGAAATGTAAATAAAAACAATGAAATTTTACTATATACCCATAAGAAGGGTCAAAATCAGGAACACTGACAACACCAAATGCTGTTGAGGATAAGAAGCAATAGGAGCTCTTATACAATGCTGGTGGGAAAGCAAAATGGCACAGCTACTTTGGAAGACAGTTTGGCGGTTTCTAACAAAATTAAACAGTCTTACCGCATGATCCGGTGATTGTGCTCCTTGGTGTTTACCCAAAGGAATTGAAAACTTATGTCCAGACAAAAACCTGCACTCAGATGTTTATACAACCTTTATTCAAGTTTTCCAAAACTTGGAAGAAACCAAGATGTCCTTCAGTAGGCGAACAGATAAAGTGTCGTACATCTAAACAATTCAATAATATTCAGTGCTAAAAAATAAAATAAATAAATAAATAGCTATCAAGCTATGAAAGGACATGGACAAATTGTAAATGCATATTACTAAGTGAAAAAGCCAGTCTAAAAAAGGCTACATACTGTATGATTTTAATTATACAACATTCTGGAAAAGGCAGAATTATGGAAATAATTAAAAGATCAGAGGTTGCCAGAGATGGTCAGGGGGAGATGAATAGGACATTTTTAGGGCAGTAAAATTACTCTGTATGATATAATGATGGAAATTTGTCATTATATTTTTGTCTAAACCCATAGAATGTACAATACCAACAGTGAACCCTAAAATAAAGTGTTCGTTGAGTGATTATGATGTGTCAATATAGGTTTATCTTCAGCAAAAAAATATAGTAGTCTCATGAATAACATTGATAAAAAGGAAGACTCTGCACTTGTAATGGCAGAGGATATGTGGGAAGTCTATCTTCTCAATTTTATTGTAAACCGTAAATATATATATGTGTGTTTATATATATATTATTTACATTTTTCTCTGTAATCATTTACTCACTTAATTCTATTAACAGATTTTTGAAATTTATATTTTTAAATATGTTGTTAAATATATTTAAATTAAATTAAAAATATATTTTGTAAATATATTTTAAAAATTGTAAATAGTATTTATTATAGGGTGAAATATCTAAGGATAAATACAATTAATGTTTTCGAAAAATATGAAAGATCTATGTTTACAATAATAATATATTAGACTCTTATTTGAAGAGTTTTTATAAATATGCTAATTCAACATATCATTTACAAATGATAAGATGATGAATGAACTTAAATGTTTTGCCTGAGGATAATGGGCAAATTATGACCTGAACCCAGGTCCTTGAATAAAGCCTATTTTTTACCAAAATGATGCAATTTTGATGAAAATTTATGAGCTTTTTCCACAAAATTTCTGAGAACTGAATGAAAGAAAAAGGAGCAAGAATGGAAATAAAATAACCAGTTGCAGTTGCACTTAATACCCTATTTTATCCATCATTAATAACATAGTAATTAACTTTTAAAAAATAAAAATATTATTTTTTACAATAGAGACTTGCAAAAGTATCTATTCAGATACACTTTTCATAAAAGCTAAATATTTTTAATATCTTTGGTATAAATTTTATACTGCTAAAATAGTTGAAGATCAAATCAAAATTGAATTTCATGTGGGGGAATTATATTTATTTCCAATAAATAGAGAAACAGAATCAAAATTTAAACAAAGCAATAACTTTCAAAGTAATAACTGCAATGTAATCTGAAAAGTCTCTCCATTGGTTTAAATAAAATGAAAGTAATTGAACCAAAGACTTATAGTAATGAAATTTCATATTTGACTGAAAAACAGCTATAGGACACTTAAACACCAACGTAAAAATTTAAGCTAATATAATTGAGTGAAAACTCAAACTGATTGCCACATGCAGACAATAAGTTAAGTGACAAGGAGTTGGCTTTATTTGGAAAGCCAACAAGTTGAGAAGATGGTAGACTAGCATCCTAAGAAAACATCTTGAAAGAGTACAGAATATAGGTTTCTTTTTTGTCAGGAGAAAAGAGGAATGGGAGGGGTTTGAGGTCAGGAGGTGATTGATGACTTCAGACATCTGGACATCAGCAAGAGTCCAAGAAGGATGGTGCAACTTCTTTGCTTTTGGTCAACAAACTCTGGTTGCCACGATCTCAGTCATCAGGTTCCTATAAATCTTATATAAACAGTAAATTTTGGTACATATCTTCCTTATCTCCTTGGGGAGGTAGTTTTGGGCAGGATTATTGTTTTAGTAATTCCTAGGCTACAGGTTAGATTTTTTTTTAATGATTAATATATCTATGCAGGACAAAAGAAAACTTGCTAACTGACATGTTATGGAAACTAGGCAGACTCGAGCAAGATGGAGTCAGAAAGATTGATTATTTTATTCTATTACACTAACTTTATTTAATAGCAATTACTAAACTGAATAAAATACTAAGATTATGAAGATAAAATAATTTCATATATTTTATAAAAGTAACCACCAATTATTTAGAATAATTACATTTAAGTAAGCAAAGATAGAGTGTTACAACCCCAAGAATATGAATACTTAGTGTAATATTTTAATTTACTTTGGATAATAATTAATAAACACATTATTTCTAAATTCAATCTGCAAAATTTTAGTCTTGTAAGACATGTTTTTTGTTTTAATCATATACATCACTAAATCAAGATTTTGACTGAGCTTGTTCCTGGTGAGAAATGTAAGAAGGACAGAAAATTTCAGTAGCTTTGGAAATGAAAGGAAGACTTTATTTACTAATGGTCAATTACAACTAGTAACTTAAGCAAAACACATAGATAAGCAAACGTATGATTTTTTTTTATCTTAAAGTGTAAAATGCAGAATACTTTATGATTTTCTTACTTGGTTTCAGTGTTATAGGAATTAGATTATAATCTAATAATCATGATATATATCATGTTTATGACCTACCATGTTTAAAAAATATTCTAATGCTTTCCTTGATATGCTAAGTAATCAAAGAGTAACTAGAAAATGTGTGTTGGAATACCAGAAAAGTTAAATAGATATATAATAAACATTTTTCTTTATTTTCCTTACAGCTTCCCTTCCTCCCTTCCTCCTTCCCTCCCTCCCTCTTTTCTTTTTCCTTTTTTTTCTTTTCTTTTCTTTTTTCTTTTTTCTTTTTTCTTTTTTTCTTTTTTCTTCTTTTCTTTTCTTTTTTCTTTTCTTTCTTTTCTTTCTTTCTTGCTCTCTGCCCTGAGATGATTAAAATGCATGAAGTCACTGTCCAATTGTCAGATTATGAAATAACCTAAAATACATTATTTATTGCATAGAAAGATATATACCTATATACCTATAATTATAATGTCTCTTTTCCAAACTGGATGCCTCTCAGTGTGGTATCTTGAAGTTTAGAAATCATCCACTCCATATCACAGTCATAAACTCCAGAGTCCCCCCTTGATAACTTTCATGTGTTCTCTGGGTTTATGTTTCAAAAAAATATTTTAAAAATCATGTAAATGGTTTCCTCTATATTCAATATTGTGAGCATACTGTGTGGTATGCACAATTATATTATTCATATTTATACTGTCTTGTCTTAAAATCCACCCTCTGCTTTCTGCTCCAGTTCTATGGATTTATTTTCTTTAATTCTCATGTCCTATCATCATTCTTATTTTGTTTTTTCTAACGAGGGAATCTTTCATTCAAAATTTGCAAGCTGTTCTCTTCAGAGAATGGTATAATTTGGCAGAGATTCAAAGCAACACACTAAGAAAAAAAGGATGGAAATCAGCAAACAGTTCCCTTTTGAGGTTAACATGAACCATAGGGTTGAATGCAATAATGGCTGCAATAATTCCCCACCCTGAATCCTTTACAATGTGACTTTGCTATTCCGACGTGCCAAAAATATCTATAGGGAGAAGAGATATATAACTCAAAAGTAAGTATGAGCTCAGTTTTGGGAGCACAATCTAGAAAGGTCTCAAAGTATGCTTAAGGGAGTTGTACCAGCAAAAGTACCTTTATTCTAGAGTAAATGAAATTGTTCAAATACCATAAAGGTCTCTGAGCCCCCAGCTTTTTTAGGGAGAAGTAGGCTGAGAAAGGTAATCAGCTACTTAAATGCATCTTTTTATTATGCAATAGGATAGAAATAGCAAAGGTTAGAACCAAGAGCCCAGAGGACAGAACAAAAAGCCAAAGAGAAGCGTAGAAAAACACATACCAGAGAGCAGTAAGAAAATGAGGGACTAGCAGGCCTCTGTCACAGAGCAGTAGAGGAGACAGGACTTAGATTCCAGTTCCAGAGAGCAGAATCAGGCCATGATTAAGATTATTTACTGTCCCTTTGTTACCTCTAGGTGATCAAGATCTATCACTGCCCTGACGGTGCTGAGAAGGCCTTGGTCCTTTCAACTGACACAGTAAAGAATTACAGATCAGCGAAAATTAGAAAAAGTACAATTTATTAAAGTACATTTCAAGAGAGAATTGGGCTATGCCAGAGATGGCTGTAGCCCTGCAGAATTTAGGAAGTCTATCTTATATTGGCCCTTGATAGGTGTTTACAGAGGTAGTGCTAAATAATTGGCATGTGAAGTCATTTGATTGACATTTGGTGGTTGTATAACCCTTTGTCTATTGTGCATGCGGTTACCTAGAATTCAGTCTGTTATAATTAGATTCATGAACTTCCAGGCATATGTATGATATTGATGACATAAAGAAGCTGAGGTTAAGGAAGGTCAGTATATGTACTAACTGCGTAAGCACGTATGGCCGCACTAAATTAGCAAGTTAGTGGTTTTTACATTCTTGTATTCCAGGATGCAATGATAATTTTTAACTTTAAAATGGGTGTTTCAGGATGGTTCTAAGGGAGATCTCTGGGTTAGGCCTTCATCCCCCTGTCTCTCATGCCTATCTATCTGCCTAATGCCTTGAGTTTAGAGACTTAGTATATCTAACAGGTTTTCAGAATTGCTAAGGAGCAATAATTGCTTTGCACCTTCCATTCTCCACTTTTTGAATGAGAGCATTTATTATAGTTATGCTGTCTTTTTCTCACCATTACATGTTGAGCATTTGGGGATAAGATTAGTTGTATTGTGAGTTCAAAGATTTATGAATTACGAAGAATTGCAATTGAGGAGGTTCTTCTCAACCTGATATTACACCAAGATCTTAGGCCTTGAGCATGATGCCAACCTTGTAGGAGATTTTTAGGGTTCTTAGAGTGATGAGTGTATTTTGTATGTGAAAGTAATATGATTAATTGTGGCAGACTAAGAACTGTTGTAGATTGTAAAAATGACTTCATTTTTCTCTCTCCATATGTGTGTTCCTTTTCAACATGACTTTGTATGTAGCTCCTTGCATCAAAAGGTGGTAATGGAGGCAGGGCATCTAAATCATTTTGATCAATAGAATTAGGTGGAAGTGACATTGAGCCAGTTCCAAACTAAAACCTTGAAAACCTTGACTACTGCCATTCTGTCTTTTGGAAACCTTCCTAGATGACTTGCATAAAAGGTCTATCTAACGTACTGATTGATAAGATATAACATAGATCAGTCACATTCATCATCCCATGCATTAGCCATCGTATTTCAAGATGCAGAAAACTACTGGCATACTGCTAACTACAGACATATGAGGGAACATAGCTAAGACCAGAAGAAAATTTAACTCAATTTTAGACCTACAGAATCATAAACTTTCAAAATGGATATGTTAAGTCACTAAAGTTTGAGATGGTTTTATGTGTGGCATTGGTAACTAATAGTGACTATGACTGGATGTTTGAAAAACATGCATATTGGGTGTGCTCTCAGGGAAGAACACAGGAATGACTAGAGAAACAGATTTTCCATAACCTCCTGTTTATCCACATGCACAGTTCCTCTGTTACCCACATCTGCCACATGAGTGATACATTGGTAATAATTGACAAACCTACATTGAGACATCATGATCACCCAAAGTTCATAGTTTATATTATGGTTTTATACTCTATGAGTTTAGAAAGATATATAGACACATATATCCATTATTATAGTAACATACAGAGTATATTTACTGCAATAAAATTCCACTGTGCTCTACCTATTTGTCCCTTCTCCTAAGCCTAACTACAGGCAGATACAGATACCTTTACCATCTCCATAGTTTTACCTTTTTCAGAAGTCATAAAGGTAAAATCATTATGTATATGGCCTTTCTTTAATTTAGAAATAGGCTTTTAAATTTTCTCGATGTCTTCATAACGATATTTTTTTCCTTTTAATGCTCTCTAGTGTAACATTTTTATTTATTTAAAAATTTTTTATTAAAATACAATCAGCATACCATATTATATTAGTTTCAGGTGTACAACATAGTTATTCAACATTTATAAATAGAAATACAAAATTTCAGTTTACGATAGATAACTCATTTATTTT
>NW_011888845.1:4001299-4001654 GCF_000151845.1 Pteropus vampyrus | reverse complement strand
TCAACATTTATAAATAGAAATACAAAATTTCAGTTTACGATAGATAACTCATTTATTTTTAATGCTGAATAATGTTCCGTTGTCTGGATGTACCATAGTTTATGCAACTGTTCACCCACTGAAGGACATCTTGATTGCTTCCAAGTTTTGGCAATTATGAATAAAGCTACACTTGTATGTAGTTTTTGTGTGGACATATGTTTTCAGCTCCTTTGAGTAAATATCAAGGAACAAAATTGCTGAATGATGTAAAATTTTTAGTTTCGTAAGAACCACTGACTTTCTTTTAAAATAGTTGTACCATTGTGTATTTCAACTAGCAGTGAGTGATACTTCCTATTGTTCCACATCCTCA
>NW_011888845.1:3998226-4000395 GCF_000151845.1 Pteropus vampyrus | reverse complement strand
TAAATTGTACTTATTAGTAATACTAGTCTATTTTGAGGAGCATTTTAATAAATAGCTCTCTTGCTTCAGAAGATCTGTGAGACATACTGTTTGATTATTAAAGTTTTAGACCGGCCATTAAAATCAGGTAGTAGGAGTCCTCCAACTATTTTTTTCTTTTTCAAAATTACTTGTTTAGTTATTTTGCATTTACATATAGATTTTTAAAAACAAATTGTCAATTTCTACAAAATAGGGTTGTGGTATTTCGATTACTATCATGTGGAATCTCAGGTCAATCTGAGGGAAATTGACATGCTAACAATATTGAGAGTTCAATTCATAAAAATAGCATTCTAAGTATTTAAAAGTACTCTCAGCAACATTTTATGGTTTTTGTTTTAGAAGTCTAGCTGAATGAAGTCTAAAAATTTGTCTTCAATGATATTGTCAATTGTATTTTTCATTTATTTTCTAAATGTCTGCTGCTAATGTATACAAATTCAATTATTTTTTGTGTATTAACCTTGTATCTTACAAAATTGATTTACTCATTTAAAGACTAATTTTGTAGATTTTTAAGTATTTCTGCATACATAATCATACCACCTAAAATTAACTACAGTTTATCTCTTTTTTTCCCCAATCTGTAAGTCTTTTATTTGTTTTTATTACTTTATTGCAGTTATTAGAACCTCTATTAAAGTAGTGAATAAAAATGATGAGAATAGAAACTCTACTTTGTTGCTAGTCTTTGAGGAAAAGTTTACTATTTCATGATTAAGAAAGATGTTAGTTGTAGGATGTTTTAGATATCCTTTGAGATTTAAGAAGTTCCCTTCTATATATCTTGATTGCTGTCACTATTTTGTCATGAATATGTTCATTTAAAAAACTTGTTGTTGGGTGCATGTGTATGTATATGTTTACCTCTCATGAGGTGGTCAAATGATTTTTTTTTTCTTTTTCTTTTATCTGTTAATATGCTGAATAGCATTGATAGTATTTTTTCCGATTTCTATCACTATCACTGATTTCTATAAACTGCATTGATTTTTTTTTCTGATTTCTGTCACTTTAGATTAAATTTCCAGTAAATGAATATGATATAAATGGAATTATATAGCATATACTCTTTTTCTGCCTTTATTCCCTCAACATATGGTGACAAATTCATCTTTGTTGTGATTATCAGTAGTTTATTTTATTTGGTTGTGACATAGTATTTGATTATATGAATATATTACACTTTTTCCCAATATTTTATGGATGTGCATATAAGCTTATTCTAGTTTGGGGATAATAAGAATAAAGCTATTGTAAGCACACTTTTATGTATCATTTTGTAAACATGTTTTCATTTCTTTTCATTTCTCTTGAGTAAACATCTAGAAGAATTACTAGATCGTAGGTATATGTTTAAATTGATTTGAAATTTCTAAAGAGATTTCAAAATTGATTGTACAATTTTTATTCCTACCAGCAATATTTGATAGTTCCAGTTGTTTCACATCCTTTTCAATCTTTGTTGTTAGTGGTTTTTGTTTATTTGTTTATTTTTTAATTTTAGCCATTTTGCTGAGTGTGTATTAGTATCTGATTTTCACTTTAGGTTGCTTTCCCCCCCCAAAATTAATGATACTCATGATCTTTCCATGTGCTTATTAGCCATTTGGGTATCTTTTTGAATTTGTTGGCTCAGTCATTTCCCCATTTTTTACTGGGCTGTTCTTCTTTTTGTTATTGATTTTTAAGCTTTTTAAAATGTATTTTGGATATGATAGCATTCTTATATATGTTGTAAATATTTTGCCCTTTTGCTTTTTGCATGGAGGTATAAAATAAAAATTTTGTATTCAGATGGAATATTATTATATGTTTCTTAGTCATTGTTGATATTCGCTAGACCACAATACTTTTCCTGTGGCATAAGGCTATCTAGAATGGTTCTTTGGACTTGATTTTATGTGTTTTCACTTTTGTGTAGTTTCTTAGCCTGTGCTCTCTTTGATTTTTATAAAACATTGACTAAAGTGGAAAAAGAAGAATATTAAATATACCAGATTAGAGTAACCATGGGGACCAAAAGTTTGTTACCTCATTACAGGTTGTGGGAGTTGTAACATCAGTAAATTTTATACCAAATGTCATTTTATATTATTTATTCTCTTGGAACTTCTGATTTTTTTT
>NW_011888845.1:3995674-3998176 GCF_000151845.1 Pteropus vampyrus | reverse complement strand
TAGGTATATGTTTAAATTGATTTGAAATTTCTAAAGAGATTTCAAAATTGATTGTACAATTTTTATTCCTACCAGCAATATTTGATAGTTACAGTTGTTTCACATCCTTTTCAATCTTTGTTGTTAGTGGTTTTTGTTTATTTGTTCATTTTTTAATTTTAGCCATTTTGCTGAGTGTGTATTAGTATCTGATTTTCACTTTAGGTTGCTTTCCCCCCCCCAAAATTAATGATACTCATGATCTTTCCATGTGCTTATTAGCCATTTGGGTATCTTTTTGAATTTGTTGGCTCAGTCATTTCCCCATTTTTTACTGGGCTGTTCTTCTTTTTGTTATTGATTTTTGAGTTTTTTAAAATGTATTTTGGATATGATAGCATTCTTATATACGTTGTAAATGTTTTGCCCTTTTGCTTTTTGCATGGAGGTATAAAATATAAATCTTTGTATTCAGATGTAATATTATTATATGTTTCTTAGTCATTGTTGATATTCGCTAGACCACAATACTTTTCCTGTGGCATAAGGCTATCTAGAATGGTTCTTTGGACTTGATTTTATGTGTTTTCATTTTTGTGTAGTTTCTTAGCCTGTGCTCTCTTTGATTTTTATAAAACATTGACTAAAGCGGAAAAAGAAGAATATTAAATATACCAGATTAGAGTAACCATGGGGACCAAAAGTTTGTTACCTCATTACAGGTTGTGGGAGTTGTAACATCAGTAAATTTTATACCAAATGTCATTTTATATTATTTATTCTCTTGGAACTTCTGATTTTTTTTTAAAGGTGAACAATGTTCTCCAATCAAAACAACCACTATAGAGTTTCTTTTTTACTTCTAAATTGTTTCAAATCCAAGTCTTAAATTGATCCCTTAAATTAAGTTGTTTTTACGGTCTGTTTAAAACCACATTTTCTAAAATCTCAGAAGAGTGATAGATTATAAGATCCTTACTAAGAAAAATCAATAAGTCTAAATCTAAGGGTAATAGAACACTCATTTAGTTTATACAACTGGAAAATGTGAGAGTCTACTACATAAAAACATAGTGTTTTTAAAACAAAACCTACTAAATATAAAATTTCTGATTTAAAATTATATATCCTTGAACTGAGAAGAAAAACACTTATGGAAGTCCTTTCCTAGGGAGAATTGGTAATAATATTCATTTTACATTCAATTACAAATTAACACAGAGGGCTTTTGATATCACTCAAGATACAGTAAGATCAGTATAATCTATCATCCTACCTGGTAACACTACAACTCTGAACAAAATACAAAAAGCAACTACAGTAACTCTCTGAAAAGTAAACTAAAACTGGCCAAGGTTGTGGGGAAAAAATTTAGAGAATTGACCTTACAGTGCCATATGAGAAGTAGATATTCAAAGCAGCATAGCAAAAGCTTTCAGAAGAGACTAAGATACTTATCATTGCACAAGTCTCAGACTCACATGAAAGTGGCACAAGGACAGGAGATAACCAAAACAGTTAAAGAAAGGTATTGAAGCAGAAGTGATGTTAGAAACAACAGAAACAGATAATAAGATGGAGCTTATTATCTGAACCTTGCTGGGTTGATTGACTGCTAAAACAAAATACCAACATGTTTTAGAGGATTTTAACAACTCATCTAAATAACATAATATTCAAATGTCCAAATGTAATTATAATTTACTCAAAATACAAAGAATGAGAAAAATACGATCAATAGAAAAGATAATAAATACAAATCTATAAATCAATGAAATCTTAGGTCCTGTCCCTTGCACCTAATAAAGGGAGTGCCTTAGGTCCCTGCACCCTTTCTCTCTCTACCCTAGACTTCTCTGTGTATCCCTTGGACATTCTATGTACATTCCAGAACATGTGAGTAATAAAGCTTGTTTTTTCAAAATTCTTTAGTGTTTGTTGCTGACTTGCATCTTGCAGTCATAGAAGAATCACAAGGACTGGTTCAGCCCCAATATTGGCTCTGGTCAAGAAAAAGTCTATGGAGGCTCACCACAAGTGGTATGGGCCCAGGTGAGTGCCTCAGACATTACTAGCTGATAGCATCACTATTGATAGCCTGAGACCAAAATTATACCCACCTTATTAAAATAAGAAATAAAATAGGTGGAATTATTTCTGAAATTACAGGTAAAGAGAATGAATATAAAGGTATACTATAAACAATATGCAAATAAATTAGATAACCTAGATGAAATTGATAGATTTCTTAAAAAATCACACACTACGAAGACTCAAGAATCAAGAAAACATAGTAAAGCTGAATAGATCCATAATAAGCAGAGATTGAATTAATAATAAATTTTTTTTTAAATTCCCAAATGAAAAGTCCAATATATATGATGGCTCTACTGGTGGATTCTATCAAATATTTAAAGAAAAATTAGCTATGATCCCTCACAAACTCTTCTAATGAACTGAATGTGAGGAAACATTTCTTAACTCATTCTATAAAGACAGGTTTACCCTGACATAAACATTAAA
>NW_011888845.1:3992683-3994911 GCF_000151845.1 Pteropus vampyrus | reverse complement strand
TCAGAGTTACTTTCTATGAGAAATAATATATTTTCTTTAATGTTATGCTAGTTGAGTTGAGGCTTTACAATATTTTCATCAAGAAGCATCTAGGATAATACACATTCCGATCAAAATTGTAATCAAATATTATTATTTTATTATATAAAGCTAATTTCTCAGGAAGTAAAAAGTTCCTCTGAAAATATAAACTTCTAAATAAATTATTTTTTGTGAAATAAAAGTTATGATGGAGAAAAACAAATATTGAAATAATTTATGAAACAACACAAAATAACAGCATAATTAGGTAAAAATTAAAATGGAAGAAATTAATATGCAAAATAAACCAAAAGTAGTCTCTATAGTTGATTTCAAAATTAAGATATGAGCTAAACAAGAAAAGCACCATTTATCAATGGAGATATAAATATTCAGAATATAGGATTAATGTCACAGGTAGACAATTAAGAAAAAAGTTAGTTCAGAACCTTCTGTATGCCAACACTGTCCTTGGAGCACTTCATATACAACAAGCTAAATCTAGATAGACTAGAGTTAAATTTAAAAAAATGTTATATAAATACTTAGAATAAAATAAAGGTTAATGCTATTAGATATCTGAAATGAATATGTTTATATATAAGGCAGTAAACAATGGGAGCAAAGGAGCTGAAAGGATCAATTTAGACATGTAAAGAATTTCCCCTAGAACTGTGTGTTATATCAACTTCCATGAGTCATTTAGGAGGGATAAATATAGTACAAAAAGCAAGGGCTTTCCTGGAAAGGAAAAATGTCAAACAAAAAGATTAATTAAAAATTACAAAATTGCAATATTTGGAAAAGACAAAAATAGACAAATATCTTTACAGCACATTTAATATAGCAAATATTTTTAACATTGCAAAAAACACCATACAAATTAATATATACAACATTTTCATTACCCAGAAACTTCCCTCATGCCACCTTTTAGTCAATATATGCCAATTAAGATCCCAGTAACTAAGTTAACAAAGGCTAATGACTGCCAATTAAATTATGGTATTTCAAACAAGAGGGTATTTAAAATACATTAGAAAATCTCATTATAAAAGCTAAGTGGAAATATGTTCATTTTTTATTAATTTTGAGTAAGCAGTATGCATTGAAAACAACTGGAAGATATGTACATATGAAAACACAAGCATATAAAGTTACTATTTGTGTAAGGTTTGTAGGATTGTGGAATATCTTTTTTGTGGTTTTCCAAACTTTCTGACATCATCTTATATTATTGTTATTTTATTAAAATATACATGATTCCTACATATGGCATGTACACATTCAGCAGTACTATGCAATCCATAGTTCCCTATACAAAAATTGAAAGTAGGAACACATTTATACTTATTACATACAAGAATCATTACAGAAACAGGCTAACAATGATTTTTAAATGTCTCTTTTCTTTGAAGGCTAAAAAAATAATAATGTGCTTTAAAATGTTTGATAAAATAATTTCGAAGTTTCCACAATAATTTTCCACTTTTTAATTTATGTAACTTGACACAACTTTGTAAATGAAAATTTCTGATAACTAACTATGAGAAGTTCCCCTGAATCTGTACTCATGCTCGCAGAGGTAGAAATTTCACCAAATTACCATATGGATCCTTCTGCTACTACAATGATCTTTTCCAGCTGTCTGTGTTAGGGTAGTTGATGAGAAATTATCTGAATATATGATATAAATCTTTACGTGTACTTTTTAAAAACTATGGCTGAATCTTGGGCTTCAATCTATGAATTCATTACTTCATTCCCACAACAAAAGTGTTCTCTGAATTTTTGAATCAATTTTTGGTCTAACTTAACCCAATGTCTCTGAAATGATAAAATTTGAAAATTTTTATTGGCGTATACATGGAAATTTTTGTGATCCAGCTAGTAGAAGTTGAGTTGGAAGAATATTTAATTGAGTTTAATGGGCCATATTTATGAGTTTTTTAAACCACTTCTGTATAAAAACAAATTATCGCTGGTTGTCCTGTTAGAAAATTATTGATGGATATAGACCAATTTTACTTTGTTATGTAAATTTCTATAATCCTATTTATCGCCTAGAGACATGGGCATGTTTTCCCTAATTCTTTTTTTCCAGAAAGGTTAATTGGCCATGTATATATCATGATATTCTAACTTCTTATTAATCATTTTTGAAAGAAATGGAGATTGAATTCTATTGTATTCATACAGATTATTTT
>NW_011888845.1:3980774-3992633 GCF_000151845.1 Pteropus vampyrus | reverse complement strand
AAAATGTTTGATAAAATAATTTCGAAGTTTCCACAATAATTTTCCACTTTTTAATTTATGTAACTTGACACAACTTTGTAAATGAAAATTTCTGATAACTAACTATGAGAAGTTCCCCTGAATCTGTACTCATGCTCGCAGAGGTAGAAATTTCACCAAATTACCATATGGATCCTTCTGCTACTACAATTATCTTTTCCAGCTGTCTGTGTTAGGGTAGTTGATGAGAAATTATCTGAATATATGATATAAATCTTTACGTGTACTTTTTAAAAACTATGGCTGAATCTTGGGCTTCAATCTATGAATTCATTACTTCATTCCCACAACAAAAGTGTTCTCTGAATTTTTGAATCAACTTTTGGTCTAACTTAACCCAATGTCTCTGAAATGATAAAATTTGAAAATTTTTATTGGCGTATACATGGAAATTTTTGTGATCCAGCTAGTAGAAGTTGAGTTGGAAGAATATTTAATTGAGTTTAATGGGCCATATTTATGAGTTTTTTAAACCACTTCTGTATAAAAACAAATTATCGCTGGTTGTCCTGTTAGAAAATTATTGATGGATATAGACCAATTTTACTTTGTCATGTAAATTTCTATAATCCTATTTATCGCCTAGAGACATGGGCATGTTTTCCCTAATTCTTTTTTTCCAGAAAGGTTAATTGGCCATGTATATATCATGATATTCTAACTTCTTATTAATCATTTTTGAAAGAAATGGAGATTGAATTCTATTGTATTCATACAGATTATTTTATTTGATATAAGCAGTACATTAGAATAGCATTTCAACATTTCTTCTTAGTGTTCATAATTGTAATGTATTTTAATAGTCTGTCATCTTAAATAAGAAGAATATGGAGGTTTTCATCTTTTTTTAAATTAATATTTTGAAGTCGGAATTATACAATATAAATCTCTAAGATCTGAATTGTTCACTTCAATGAGTAGTTTTGATTACTGTACTTAGGGTTGAAATTAATAGACATTTGGGTTGTTTCCTCTTTGGTGTTATTATGAATAAAGTTTCTATGAACATTTTTTAGCTAGTATTTTGTGGATACAAGTGGTGGTGGTGTTTAGCATTGTTCATTGTCTTGGTAAATACCTAGGAGTGGATATATTGAGTCATAGTATAGATGTATGTTTAATTTTATAAGAAACTGCCAAACGACATTCCAAATAAGTGAACTATTTTATACTCTTGCCATTAAGGGAAGGGTCCCCAACCCCTGGGCCATGGACCAGTACCAGTCCATGGTCTGTTAGGGACCAGGTCATACAGCAGGAAGTGAGCAGCCAGGGAGCTAGGGAAGCTTCATCTGCATTTGCAACTGCTCCCCAGCACTAGCATCAGCACCTCAGTTCCACCTCAGATTATCAGGCATTAGATTCTCATAGGAGCACTGGTCCATTGTACCAAAAAGGTTGGGGACTTTTGCATTAAGGCGTGACAGTTCCAGTTGCTCCAGAACTTACAGATACTTGCTTGTAATATTTTTAATGTTAACAGTTTTAGTGAGTATGTGGTAGTTTTTAATTTTGCATTTTCCCATTGACTAAAGGTATTTAGTATCTTTTAATATGATAATAGTCATCCCAATATCTCATTCTGTGCGATGTCCAAGTCTTTTGTTCCATGCACCAAGAATTTTTACTCTACTATTGTTAGTTGAAGTATTTTATAAATGTCAATTAAATGGGTTGATATTATTGCTTATATCTTCTAAACCCTTACCAAGTCTCAGTCTAAATTTCTCTATCAATTATAAAGAAAAGAATGTTAAAATTTCTAAATATAATTACAATTTTTTTTATTTTGTTAGTTCTGTCAAATTTGAAGCTTTGTTATACAAAGCATATACATATAGGAATTTTACATCTTCTTGATGAATTGAAACTCTTATTGTTATGAAAAGTCCCTATTATTCTGATAATCAGAAAATATATCTTGTCTTAAAGTCTCTTCTTTTGGTTCGAATATGCCACTTCATGTTTTTTCGTATGAGTGTTTTCTTAAAATACTTTTTAATTTTTTTACTTTAATCTATCTATGAGTTTGAAGTTTATCTATTTTAAACAGCAGATGCTCAGGCCTTGCTTTTTTAGCCAGTTTTACAGTCTGCCTATTTTTTTGAGAATTTAACCAATTAATATAATTATTGATAATAGTGATTTAAATTTCATCTTCTAAATATTTGTTTTTTAGTTTCCTCATCTGTTGTTTTTATCTTTCTCTTTTACTGTACTTTTTTATATTAAACTGTTCTCTTTTTGGTTTCTTTTTTCTTTTTAACATTTCATTTTCTCTTCATTAATGTTTTTATTTTTATTTAAACATATATCTATGCTTAAAATTTAATTGTTGTTTTTAGATTATAATATACATTCTCAAGTTATCACAGATACCTGTGAATTCATACAACTTCATGTATAACATAAGAACATTGCAACAGTATACTCCTATTTACCCTTCTTGTTATTTATGCAATATTGTTAATTTGACTCTACATGAGTTCTAGGTTCCATAAGATATTGTTATGTTTTGCTTTACATAGCAATCATTCCTTAAATAAGTTTAAAAATGGTAAAAATATGTCATTTAAACTTACCCATATATTTATCATTTATGATGCTCTCATTCCTTCTTAGATTAAGTTTACACACAGCATTATTTTTTTAACTTAAAAACTATTTTTAAAGCATTTTTTGAAAATATGATGGTTGCAAATTTACTCACTTTCATTTATGATTCATATATTTTATTTTTAAAATATTTTATTAGGAATAGGCTTCTAGACTGTTGTTTATCTTTTTTCTTTTAGTATTTATGCATATAATTTTATTATCCTCTGGCTTCTCTTATCTTCTGGCTAACATTATCTTAAATAATATTTGTTTTTTATTACACATAAAGCAAATCACAGAGCCAGATTAGATTCAAGGGATAGAAAAATAGATTCTTTTATAGGAGATGTTGCAAAATATTGTGCCCATGATTTCTAATCTAAAAAAGTTTATATTCTAGACATGATTATTTACATTTTTCCCACTAACATATATGTTGTCTTTCATCTCCAAAAGTTTAATCACAATTCTACATGAGATCATACTTAGGGTCTAGTATCTTATCATCTAGAACATTTCCAAATATGAATGTGACAGCTCAAGTCCTGTTCAAAATTTGTAGTCTCAGTAAACCTCGTAATTTAGAGAGGCCTATGAACTAAGGAGATCCTCAAACTCCCAAAGCACAAGGGCAATACAGGAATAAGGTATCAGCAAGAGTTACTCTGATTCAATAAAGAAACGAATGAGACCACATAGTAGTCATAGCTCAAGAGCAATTTTGAAATTTGGCCAGACATGTTTCTCTACAGCTCAAGGAATGAGGATAGTCCTTACTTAGTACCCAGTTTTCCACTGTGAGGACTGTCATCTGTACTGTTAGATTGTCCCCTAAGTCATCTGTCCTTTCTTTCCATAAAATATGTTCTGTGTCTGCAGCCAAGAAGATTTATCAGCCTGATTTTTGTCTATAGGTATTTTGTGAATTTTAGTAAAAGGTTTTTATTTGCATGAAATAAATATTTGTTGCACTTTGGGTTGACATTTGGTTGTTTTAATTATATTATTCCAAAATACTTACATACTTGCTAATTTTGCATTTGAGTTTGTGTGTGTGTCTGTTTGTGTGTGTCTGCATGTATTACAGCTATTGCTTTAAAATGATAGCTTTTATTTAAAAAGGAACTTTAAAAATTACTTTAAAATTTCTTAGCATAGCTGTAGTTTTTTTATATCTTATGTAGTTTCCTCAACATTTTGTTCTGGAGGTAATTAAAGTTTTAGGATGATTATATTTTCCCATTAAATTAAATGTTTTATGATTATGAAATGCTCCTCTTTATCTCTACTAGTATCTCTTGTCTTAATTATGGACCTTATATATGGCATCAACAACTCTCTTTTGGTTATAATTTTATTACAAGTCTATTTTCTAGTTTTTTTTCTCAGAAACATGCACTGTTTGTAGATTTACTGTTTCTCATGAGCAACATCATTTTTTGAAATTAAATTTTTATAATTTTTGATTATAATCACAGTACTATTTTATGTATGTTAAATGTTACTGAATATTTGGGTTTTTCTGACATCTTACTGTTCTCTTCCCACTTATTTCTTCTTTGAACTTCTTTTTTCTCTTTTCTCATTTTTTTAGATAATCTATGTTTTTCTTAATTTAGTTTTCCTTTCACTAGCTCATTAGTATACATGTTTTTGTTATTCATTTAGTGGTTACTCTAATAATTGTGTATGTGTACCCAGAGAAAAATATACTTCCTTGCTTTATTTTTTTTGCCACTTCCTAAACAATGCAAAAATATTTTTCTACTTTATCTTCTTTTCCTCTCACCTGTGAAATTATTGCCGTGTGTTTCAAACCTTCATACTTTTCACCTCGTCATGTTATCATTATTGCTTGACAAAGCTAATAATCACTTCAAGTTATAAGCATGCTCTTTATTTCTGAGTTTCCATGCTTTAATCTGGAATCATTTTCCTTTTACTTGAATAGCTCCTTTCATAATTTTCTTACAGTGCATATCTGTTGATGTTAAATTGTCCCATTTTATTTTTTTATTTTTTTTTTAAATATGCATTAAAATTTTAAACTTTTCTTTGGAGATTGTTTTTGCTGAGTGCAGAATTCTACATTGGCAGCAATCTTCTTTCAGCCTTTAAAGATACCCAAATCAATGTTTTGTCGTTGTTGTTGTTGTTCAGAAGTCAGTTTTCAGGCTTATTGTTGGGCCTTTGCAATGAACATACACACATACACAGATTACTGTGATGAATAGTTTTTGTCACATTTTTTCTGCTTTTTATATATTTTAATAAGTTTTGGAAAATTAATCTACTTGTAATGTATCAAACATTAATGTACCAGCCTTTTTCTCCTGTTATATTGGAACTCCAATTACAAGAATATTCAACTTTTGCACCATTTCCTATGTTTCCATAATTCATTATGGAAAGAAGGTGTTATTTATTTTTATCAATTTTCTTTTTGCTTCAATCTGGATAATTTATTCTTACATTTTCCAGTTCACTAATCCTTGTTCCACTGGTTTATTCTACTTCTATTTTTTTTTTGTTTTTTGTATTTTTTTTAATTCTAGTATTTCCATTTGATTCTTATAAATTCAATTTCTCTAGCAAAACTTATTAATTTTAAAAGATATATTTTCTTAAAACATTAGCCATAGTTGTTTTAACTTTTTGTCTAATAATTATTTCTACATAGATCTGTTTCTACTATATTTTTTTATGATTTGGCTCAAATGTTTTGGTAAATCTAGCGATTTACTTTTTTATTGAATATAAGGTTTTGTGTCTGATAAATTGTAGATACTTTGGATGAGGTCATCTTCCTTCAGAGAAGATTTAATTTTGGCAGATGGCTGCCAAGGTAAGGGAAGATTGCCTTGAGGTTATTAGTAATTTTTTTTCCACTTGTAGGGCATCTACAGTGACAGGGCATCTTCCATGACCTCAGACATCTCATTGGAAAGCCTGAAGTGTTCACTGGGGCCCTTCCTACTTGTAGAATTTGAGCTCAAATTGTTGTCCTATTGGTACTGTATGAATGCTGAAAATCTATGCTTGATATTATATCTGGTTAGCAAATGCACTCTGCTTACCTTCCCAGAGGCTGCTCCATTTATTTATGTGCAGCATATTATGTGCTTTATGCCTCAAGGAGACATTTATTGCAGATTGTTGGGTTCACCACTCAGTGGCCTTTTTTTCCCCTCTGAGATTCTTGTTTCTAAACTTTTAAGACTCAAACTACTTTTTACTTTCCTCCCAAATCCAGTGAAAATGCAGACAATGTTATGCAGATTGTTTTTTCCTGTTGTGTTTATATTCCTGGGCATAAATCAGCAAATACTCTGAGGGCAAAAAGCTAGAGACATTGGACTTAGGTCAAAGAACTTCCCTTATCACCAAGATCTTTGCCCCTTGAATTGTTGAGGGCTAGTTAATGTTTTCAAAATTTTTTTTTATTTTTCCTAACTTTTATGGATTTTGAGGGGGAGAAATCAGTCTGAAAAAAGTGATGGAGTTCTTTATAGAGAATAGTGCACATGGAATACTAACCAGAAGGGAAACAAATTCTCAATATCGAATAAATAAAAAAAAATATATTTTTACTACTAGAACTAACAACAAAAATACAAATGTTTTTGTGCTATATTTCCACACATTTTATTGCTACAAAATTCATATTTATTTATTTGTTTGTTTATTTATTTTAATTAATTAACTTTTTATGGGTAACATTGGTCAATGAAATCCAGTAAGTTTCAGGTATACAATTTAACAGTAAGGTTCATATATATTGCATTGTGTGTTCCCCTCCCATAGATAGATTTCTTTCTGTTACCACGTATTTGGCCCCTTTTACTCCATCTATCTCTCTACTTCCCCCTTCCCCCAACCCTCTGGTAACCACTAGTCTATAGTCCATGTCCATGAATCTCTGTTTGTCCTGTCCATTTGTTGCTTTTAGGTTTATATCCCACATGTAAGTGATATCATGTGGTTTTCTACTTTTTCTGTTTCGCTTATTTCACTTAGCATGATTATCTCGAGGTCCATCCATGTACATATTTTAATATATAGCCTTATTATTTATGCTAATCTTATCTACATTTTTGCTGCATAACTAATTAAAAAGAGAGAAGAGGATATATCCATATAGGCCCAGATGCCAAGGAGCTTACACTCTCCACTGTAGTCAATTCACTACCTTATTTATACTCTTCTAAACTGTTCTTTAAAAAATGGTAACTACAGAGATAATTGTATCTTTGTAGTACACTTACAGCTTTTCAAAGGAAACCGGCAGAGATATAACCATCTATTCTTTAAAGAGTCTTAAACCATTTTTTTCATAAATTTTTATTAATTAGATCTATAGAAATTTAATTCAATACTTAATGGACTTTTAGACATTTATAATTTTGTGTGTCTGTGTGTGTGTGTGTGTGTGTGTATGTAAATGATTTATATTGGATGGGATTAGAAAGGTCTGGATCTGCATTTCTATGAATTTCTCCAGTTTTCTATCACTAAAATATGTCAAGAAAATGCACTAGGTGGACAAAAGAATTATAGAAGCTAATGGTGAGTATATAGATTAAAAAATATATTGCTATATTATTCTTGCCCCTGACCTCACAGACTATTTTGGATGCAGTTCATGGGAGAAAATTACTTCTTACATCTGATATTAGATGCGATAGTTATGGAAATGCTGTCCCTGGATAGCTCCTTTCTCATTCAGTACCGAATTACCATTATAGTAACAGCTGTGTTAGCTAGCCAGTGTTGTTCTTAGAACAAATGGGAGTTAGGCAATCTTTCACTCACTGTCATGCAAGATAAAGTACAATCTCATAACAGTGCTGTAGTTCTACATAAAAGCCAGTGACATAGCAGTGGCTCATCTACTGATGAAGATTTTACTAAAACATAACAAGACATAGTCAAGCTTTACATTTCCGGGTTAGAATGAACGTGAAATAATTATATAATGCAATATTTAAAAATAAATTTAATAGCATGGAAAGGCAAATCTTACTAAACTAGAGGATTTTTAGAAACATTGAAAAATAATTGTTATGTAAAAAATGCTGAGTTAATTACATTAAAATTAGGAATATAGCACAAACATGCATAATGCAAAACCAATTATCTGTGCTCATCAATTTAAAATTGTTGATTACAAACTGGTCAGATATAGTACATAATTATAACTTTCAAGAGATGTTTCCATATTTACCACCTCACTTAGTCTTTGGATAGAAAAACAAAGAGTAATAAAATTTTCTAAACTATAAATATGCTTTATACCAAATTTAAAATCCTAATATGATATTAGCAAATTATCATGAGCCATAAAAATAAATAAGTTCATATATTGGTGTCACCACTGAGGCCAATCAGTATTCAGTGTTGCCCCAACGGTAACAAGGAGAGAGAGGGTTAAAGACTGTGCAGACCTGTAGTTAGCATTTTTCTTTGGTTCTTCCTCGCTGATGCAGCAAAGAATTACAGGTGGGAGAGATTTAATCGTTTTAGTAAAATTATGTTTTAGAAAGACAAAGAATGCCCCAAGGAGGCATATGGAGAAAAACAAAGTATACCCCAAGGAGGCACATGGTCCCAGCGTTGTGCCCAACACAAAGTGACCAAAATGGCTACAAAAGGGCAAAAAGGCCACAAAAGGCCACCAAAAAAGAGAGAGAACCGAAAATGGCAAAAAGGGGAGCCCAGAAAGGAAAAAGTGGGGTGGGGAAAGCCCAGGGTCAAAAGGAAGGGGAGAGCCCAGAAGGGCAAAAAAGGACCCAGCATTAGGAATGTCTGTTTTATATTTGGGTTGTGATGGCTCATTCTTAAGGCATTCCTAGGCGATTGGCAAGTGAAGTCATTTTGATTAACACCTGATTGACACTAGGCAATAACTTTGCGTAGAGCGCATGTGCTTACCCAGAATTCAGTGTTATAATTAGATTGATGAACTTCCAGACATAGTTATGATACTAAAATGATGGTATAATGAGGCTGAAGTTATGGGCAGTACTTTTTGCGCATGCGTTTGTGACCAGATTAGGCCAGCTAAAACTATGATTCTTCTTTCCTTTGTCTCTGGGGATGCAGGAGAGATTCTCTAACTACCAATGAATAGGGTGCTCTTTGGGAGATCTCTAGGCCGGGCCCCTTTTTTTGTTCCCCCTGTCACTCATGTCTGACTAGCTACCTAACATTGATATTTATGTCCAATAAATGAAAAACTTTTAGAAATTTGCAAGATCTCTTTGTTAAGTAGCTAGTGAGACATTGGCAACAAGGAGAACAAAGGAATAGGGGCTTAGCCTAGAGACCACCCAAAGAACACCCTATTCATTGGTAGTTAGAGAATCCCTCCTGCATCCCCAGAGACAGAGGAATGGAGGGTTATAGTCTTTAGCTGGCCTAATCCAGCTACAGATGCCTGCACAGAAGAGTCTACCCTTAAACTGTAATTTGCCTACAATTTAAGCTTCATTATAATACTATGTTTATGCCTGGAACTTCATGAATCTAATTGTAACAGACTGAACTCTGGGTAAACACATGCACACTAGGCAAATTGTCAATCAAAATGACTTCACTTGCCAATCATCTAGGAACGCCTTTGGGACCACCCACTGCAGCCCAAATATAATGCAGACATTCTCACTTCTAAACCTTCCTTTTTTTTAGCCTTTTGTGTTGGTTACAGCGCTGGGACCATATGCCTTCTTGAAATATATTTTATCTTTTTCTATGTGCCTTCTTGGGGCATCCTTTGTCTTTCTAAAATGAACTTTTAATAAGTCTTTTCTAAATCTCAATGACCTGTGATTCTTCACTGTGTCACTTGAGGAAGAACCCAGGGAAAATGCTAACTACACTTCTGCGTCGTTTTTATTCCTCTTTCTCCCCCTTGCCATTGGGGTGACACCGAACTCTGATAGGCCCCAACAGTAACATCTTAAATATTAAGAATTTTAACTTTTGGCTTTGTACATATGTTGCAAATTGCTTTCTAATTTTATTTTGCTTTTTATATTTATTGATTATGATTTTTACTAGTTTGTTTTTAAGGAAACAAATGAACACTTTCTCTTCAAGTATGGCAGAATGATTACCCTGTTTAACAACTCTACTTAAAACTTGTTTAAATGTAGAGATTAATTTGTAATATTATAAGAATTAATCAGATGACAAAAACTAAGGGAAAATATATATCTGGCCAGACAGAAATACCCTTCATACTTCTCCACTTCTGGTGATTGGCTGTGGTTGCCAAAACCTATGGGAAAAGATTCATAGACAAAGCTCAGGATTTGTCCTAGTAGAAGTTCCAAAGAGTATTCTCAAATAATGCTGAACCACAAAGAACTATAGTTCTTAATATTAAGCTATAAATAAATTTATTTTCCAAGAGATAACAGAATTACCTGTCTAAAAACTTGATACTGAGCTTAAACAGAAATGATTACATGCACAGAACTTATAAAATTTATAAAAATGGCATTTTTATGAGACCTACTTGTTCTATAAATTTATTATAGCTGCAATTGTGTATGTATATTCTGTTAAAAGTATATTTAAATGATATTTTATTCAATACTTTCTCCTGATCTTTTTGCTGTATTCTCTTTAGTTAAAACCCTTTCCCCACTCCAGGGAAAGATTAATATTTGCATTTTCAAGTGTGATTCTAGTTTATTTTTTTATATTTAATTTTTTAAACCACTGAAATACATTTTGATGTTTGGCATAAGAAAAGGGTTGAGCTTTAATTTTACTACAATTTTTTCTTACATCATTACTCTTTGATATGGTATTACAATTATGTGTGTGGGTAAGTTAAAAGAGAATTACCTAGCAAATATTTAGTGATTTCTCTAATGAGTCCTATTCATTTTTGTTGATTTTATTTATGTGTTTGTACTTATGGCTAATTTCATGGCTTTTACCTAGATGTTGGGGGCTTTTGGAAAAATATGTATTTTTTAATTTTTATTTTGTAACCTAATGTTATATAGTAAAATATTCTGATAGCTGTCTACATTTTTAAATTTATAGAAGGTACAATAAACACTTTCCCCCATGCCGAGATTTTTAATGATAGACTTATCACATACAGTTTATTTTCATTTGGGCTGTACCTAGCTATATAAAATAAAGGTTAGGTTATTTTCTGATTTTTTCCCCATCATTATTTCTCTCTTCCCTCATGATAGTGTCATGACACATTTTTATGACTTTTTTTGTTAATATATTATTGTTCATCATTGTTCATCATTCAATTTATTTTTGCATATATGGTGTTTATTTGTTGTGTTTTGAGTATTTTGTAGACAAAATGTAACTGGATTTTTTTTTACCCAATTTGTGAATTTTTTTCACTTAAAATTTAAACCACTGTCCTACTGAATAATTGTCATGGTATATAAGCAGCTTGTTTCATTTATTTTCTCCTTTTAATGTTTTATTGTTGTTTCCTTTCATTTCTATGCCTTACAATAAGCAAAATAATACATTATTTTTAAAATGTAAAGGTATCTGCATATCCCCTTCTTTTTGATCTTCTAGCTTAGACTATGCAACATTTTTTTTTGTTGTTGTGTAGAACACTGGTCATCTTATTGAGGGAAGCAAAACTAACATGTCATATCTTTAAATGTATTAAAAATTACTGGGAAAAAATATCTTAAATAAAGCTATTCATGATTAAAACCAGATTCTAAATAATTTTAAAGTGTTTGGATGGTGTGGGAGGAACTACAGACTAGTAATGAAGTTAGAATTCAAAGAAGAAAGGGCACAACCATGAGAATGGGCTTCCTCTAGGTCAGCTTTATGACGTATATCCTTACCTCAGAAGACAGGGTCAGAGTAGATGCTCTTTTAATAATGCCATTTAGTAGATTCTTATATAAATAGCTTTTTCTTGGGTACATGAGGCCCCTTGAGGGCAGAAAGAACTATCTATTTCCTTGTGTATTATAAAGACTACAATAAGGTTAAAAGGACAATTACATTAATTACTTCATAATTAAGTATTAAAATAAAAATATCAGTTAAGAATTTTAATATTCTTTATCATATATTTATTACCATTAACAATATGCCCTTTAAAATGGCATGGAAATAGCTACTGGCAACATATTTTGACCTTTATTATGTTAGTGGTTCTTTCCTTCAGTAAAGTTATACCCATCTTGATGAGAAATGATATCTTGACAT
>NW_011888845.1:3973784-3980724 GCF_000151845.1 Pteropus vampyrus | reverse complement strand
ATTTTTTTTTACCCAATTTGTGAATTTTTTTCACTTAAAATTTAAACCACTGTCCTACTGAATAATTGTCATGGTATATAAGCAGCTTGTTTCATTTATTTTCTCCTTTTAATGTTTTATTGTTGTTTCCTTTCATTTCTATGCCTTACAATAAGCAAAATAATACATTATTTTTAAAATGTAAAGGTATCTGCATATCCCCTTCTTTTTGATCTTCTAGCTTAGACTATGCAACATTTTTTTTTGTTGTTGTGTAGAACACTGGTCATCTTATTGAGGGAAGCAAAACTAACATGTCATATCTTTAAATGTATTAAAAATTACTGGGAAAAAATATCTTAAATAAAGCTATTCATGATTAAAACCAGATTCTAAATAATTTTAAAGTGTTTGGATGGTGTGGGAGGAACTACAGACTAGTAATGAAGTTAGAATTCAAAGAAGAAAGGGCACAACCATGAGAATGGGCTTCCTCTAGGTCAGCTTTATGACGTATATCCTTACCTCAGAAGACAGGGTCAGAGTAGATGCTCTTTTAATAATGCCATTTAGTAGATTCTTATATAAATAGCTTTTTCTTGGGTACATGAGGCCCCTTGAGGGCAGAAAGAACTATCTATTTCCTTGTGTATTATAAAGACTACAATAAGGTTAAAAGGACAATTACATTAATTACTTCATAATTAAGTATTAAAATAAAAATATCAGTTAAGAATTTTAATATTCTTTATCATATATTTATTACCATTAACAATATGCCCTTTAAAATGGCATGGAAATAGCTACTGGCAACATATTTTGACCTTTATTATGTTAGTGGTTCTTTCCTTCAGTAAAGTTATACCCATCTTGATGAGAAATGATATCTTGACATTCTTATAAAAATTCACATATATCATAGCTTAAAATATCAACAGTAACATACTCTCCTTATTAAGAACAGCATATCAAATTTATTATAAAATGATTGACATTAGTAATTGATAAAATTGAAATTGTTTCTTTTAAATGTCTTTGGCTGGATGGCTGTGGGGAAGTTTAGAAGAACACAATCATCTGTTACCCTTATAAAAATATAAAAACAGCAAGATCACCTCTGATCTTGAAGGAAAAGATTTCATTTTCAGTCAGTGTCTTGTGAAAGTAATTAAAAGTTCTGTCAGAGCAAATCAATGAAAGCTATATGTAATATCCTGTTTACAGCACCTGCTTCTCTGAGATTTTGCCTTTTTTACATTTGCAGGAAATTGCAAAGTAATAAGTGCAATTTAAAGAGGAAATAACTGATTTGTTTTTATTTTTAAATACCCCCAAAGTAAATTTTACATAGAACAAAAAAATGAGGGGTATTATTATGGCCAATAGCATAATATGAGTTCAAGCTATATTTATTTTTGTATCCCAATGCCTTTCAAAGTGCCTGGCAGAAAGTTGGAGATTAATAGTTGTCTTCAAAATGATACTGAACTGAAAGTAAGAAAAAAATTAGGCATAATCAGTTAAAATATAGTCATTCTGTGACTAAATTGTTATGATTAATGGAGAACCAGATGGTGTTGTTACAGAACTAAAATTAGTAAAACCTGAGAATTAAGCAGGTTTATCTGTGTGAACTTTCATTCATAATCTCACTTGATTGCTCATTTAAGCCAATTTATTAGAAATTTATACAATAAAATAGAAATAATAATTATGTTATTATGATTGTAGAATATATACATAAGAATAAAAGATGTAGCTTTGAACAGATAACTTACTATTTCCAATAACTATTTTAATTAAAATTTTAAAAATCCACAATTAAATACTTGATGAATAAAGGTTGACTATTTTTATGTATAACACAGACCTCTCTAATCAATGATTGTTTTTATGTATGACTAAAAGCATTTAAGTTCTATTTTGTAGTATATTACCAACAAAACCTGAAACTTCAGATTCAATCTGAAGATATTAACTAGATCCAAGAAAGCTTTTGCTAGTCGATCTACAGTTCATTTTTATATTTCTAATTTATAAAGCCAAAAATAGACAATATATTAAAAATAAAAATGAAAATATGATCAGACAAGTCTCATATTTAGTTACATGTTGATTTACATGGAAACAAACCCTTAGTTTCAGTTGCAAAGCCTGTAATTTCATAATATCTAATTAGTTTCATAAGAATGTGAAGTCAGTATTTTTCTTCTACCAGTAGATTATATATCAATGGAATAGATATAATATAAGTCACATGTATATTTGAAATGAATATGCATAAATTTCAATAGATGAATGTTTAAAAATCCTATAAAAGAGACTTCAAAAGCAGACTACAGCTCTTTGTTTCTAGTTTGCTCTAGTACCAGCTTGTCTTTCCTCTCCACAAAAGAAGTCTGATACAATTTGAAACTCTATATTTTAAGGAGAAGTTTTTAGAACAATTTTAGATTTATAGCAAAATGAGAAGATACAGGCATTTCTCATATATCATCTGCCTCCACATATGTACAGCCCGCCTCACTGTCAAAATCCTGCACCAGTGTGGTACATTTGTTATAATCTATATACCTGTGTTGATATCTCATTATCACACAAATTCCACAATTTACCTTAAGATTTACTCTTGAAATTATATTTAATGGGTACAGAAAATGTATAATACATGTATCTACCATTACAATATCATATAGAATAGTTTCACTGCCCTAAAAATCATCTTTGTTTGCTCATGTATACCTTACTCTCCATTAACCTTTAACAAACTCTATAATTTTTCTGTTTCCCATAATGTTATATAGTTGGAATTATATAGTATGTACCCTTTTCAGATTGGTTTATTTCACTTAGTAGTAAGTAAGTCAGCTTCCTCCATGTTTTTACATGGCTCAATAACTCAGGTCACACATGCCTCTATTTTAAAAAGAAAATAAT
The DNA here is from genome assembly GCF_000151845.1 of Pteropus vampyrus. NCBI lineage: Eukaryota > Metazoa > Chordata > Mammalia > Chiroptera > Pteropodidae > Pteropus > Pteropus vampyrus. The sequence goes on along the minus strand of NW_011888845.1, from coordinate 3,977,808 downwards.
ATATTTTTATAGTACACATTTAGAGTAACCAAATAATAAGGAAAATATAAGAATAATTTTTAATATGCCATGAATTTTTTAGTTTATATCCTGAACTCTGTGGCACATATGTTTTGAGTATAATGTCATAAGATCTATACTCTCATTTTTTAAAAAATGTGTGGTTGTTATTAATGTGAATTTTCATAGTATTTTCTTGCTCAATTTTAATAGCCTTCACTTCAGCTACATGAAGCATCTCTACTACAAAATATTGAAATCCCTTTTTCCATAGAAAATCTATTTTCTGTCTTTTTAACTTCCCTCTCACCACTATTCTTTGACTTCTTGGTAACCAAGAATTATTTCCACAATTTCTTTTCCATAACTCTATTGGTTCCATACTACTGTTATTTTCCAACAAGATCCCATAATTTATCACTTCAGCTCTCTTGATACAACTTCCAACCGTCTTGCTTTCCAGGAAATACATCAAGCAAGGACATAATCCTGGATTAATCCACTATTATACCCAGGTTATTCGCCTGGTAGTATAAAACCACTCATTTACTTACGATTTATATCATTGTAAATTCATATTCTCCTAAATTTTCCAAGTGCTTCAGAATCTTTCTATGTGCTCTAAGTTTGCTTCTTTGGCCATTCTCCTCTGCAGAATATTTGGAGGTTTGCCACTTTCCTCAAATTTTCTCTGGTATTTATTTCTTCTCACTCTCAAATTTTCTGATAGGATATATTGTATGATCATCATCATTCATAGAAAAAATATTAAAGGAAGTAATAAATGGAATAAAATCTGAAGTTATCCCTTAGATCCATTTTGTACATTAGTCACGACTATCCTCAAAACTTCTTATACTCGACATTTCACTAATTTTTGATGAAGAAACAATAGTAAATGTGGATTCGTAATGAAAAAAGATATGTTGTAAGTACCGAATTTAATACTTACCAATATTTTAAGTGAAGTAGCTATTGGAAAAGGATTATGGCATTTTTATGATTAGGAATTGTATATTGAACTGATTTATTGCATATGTAATTATTTTCTTTTTTGTGTCATTTACTCTAAAGTTACCTCAGTTCTCCCGAATATGATTATTTCATATGTGTGGAGCAATAAAAACATTTATTCAGACTTAAATATGTTGGCTATTCAAAAATAAATGTTGACTTGATTCTAAAGTCATAGAACACAATAAGGCTCTAAAGAAATGTACAACTTCAGTTTTTAAAAATATATAGTAGCCTAACGAGAAAAAAGAGAACTAAATCTACACATAAAATGTTGAATTTGAATGTTGACTTATACAATACTAAAACCTTTTTATCTAGAAATGCTGTTGGTTTGAAAATGCTGACGGTTAATAGAAATTTATGGGGATGGTTTTGATGTGTAAGCATTTCGTAAATGTAGTACAAATCACTGTGATTCATTGTGCTATCTATAAAACATTTTGATTTTCTAATCTCATAGGGAAGTAAAATGATGTATAAGGGCGTATAAAATGTTTTAAATGTTCTACAGGCAAAAAGTATTACTATTCAACTTCACCAGATATTCTGCACAGTGGACATTGAATGGAAACTGAAATTTTGAAGGCATCATAATCCCTGGCTGCTTCTTTGTTTGGGGAAAATTGTATAACATTTTTGTGCTGATCAATAAAATAAGCATAGAACAATGTTATCTGGAGTTCTTTGACTATCTCACAAAAGTGCCATATAAACTATTGTATCTGATTTGAGCTTTAGGAAATCCAAGAATTTGTTTTCTGTCCCTAGTGCAAAATGTTTGAAAATTTAGTGAGCGGGAAATATTCAAAATGCAATAATCTCAATGTACGCACAACAATAATTGTTTTCTTTTAATATACTTTAAATTGCTGCCCTTTGTTATGCAATAGGTTTAAGGACTTTCTTTAGAAAACCTCAACTTCAAATAGTAAAATTGCTAAAAGGTCTGTGAAAGTCATCACACCATTTGTGGAAAAGAGATTTTTCTTTTAACTATAAGATTCTACCACGCTCCCCATCTGCTGATGGAACTTGATTATCAGAATCCAAAGCATCATAAGTACCAGAGGGAATGGCATAACATAAAATTATTCTGAAATTTATCCTTGAGTGAATAAAAAAAAAAAAAAAGAAAAAAAAATAACAAAGTGAATGAGAAAGAAGAGAGAAAGCAAGCTAGTTGTTGCTGTATAACAAATTATCCCCAACTCACAGGCTTAAAACAGCAATTATTTTGTTCATAGGTCTGAGATATTCTTGTCATTACAGTGACAGGGCATAAGAGAGCAAGTGGAAGCATACAATACAATCTAAGGCTTATGCTCAGAATTAGCATAATCTTAGCTTTTTCCTACATTTCTTAGGTCAAAGTAAGTCTCATGGATGAACACAAAGTCAAATGGTTAAAAAAAGTATACTCTACATTTATGGAAAAATATGAGAATTCTGGATAGCAGATGAAGAGGTGGAGTTAATTTAGTTGTCATAGACTCCAAATATGAGAATGAGAGCAATACATAATATACTGTTGTTGCTATTGCTATTTCTATTATTGTTGCTACCTGCCCCAGGGTGAAACAAATAGTTTATTTAGAAACAATATTAGTACATTTACATTTTACAGCAAGTTTTATTAAATTATATATTAGGTTTAGTTTCAAAAGGAAAATCGAAGAAATCTTTGACATCATTTTTCTATACCTATTAATCCCCAATCTAGATTTTTACACTATTTTAATAATTTATAGATTTCCTTCTTGTCTGCAGTGTATACTGCATTATATACAGAAGGCCATTTCATCTTCTTTTTTTAAAGTTCTGTTTTTACTTTTTTAAAAAATAAAAACTAAATGTCTTAATTGGATATGATCTGAGGGACAAATATCCTGTTACTTACCCAGAAGGCTTCCCAGTGAGTGTACTTTTCTATCTAAAGCCTCTGACACTACTCTCAATTAGTTAATGATCTGCCTATAATGAAGAGCATAAAGTTAAGTTGGGATTATTTATGGTCAACTGCATTTTGATAGACTGTTTTGTTTCACACATCTATTCCAACGTAATTGTTCGTGTTCAACAGTTTCTGATGAAGCAGTTTTTGCTCTTCGAATTCCTTGTAGATTAGAAAAAAAAAACTACGATGACCTTTTAAACAGTAAATTGGCAGTGTTCAGCTGTCAACATTTGCCATAATTATGTCTAATCTTAGAGAATCTCTAACAAATAAGAGCATGGACATCTCATATTTGATTTTTCTTTATTGTTTTGGGGGCATTCCTGTGACTAAGGTCCTTAGATAAATTGAACATATAGCAAAAGTACTTCCTACCCTGTTTCAGAAAAAAAAAAAAAAAAAAAAAAAAAACATTTAATTAAGCATGTTTCTTAAGAAAACATTTAGTTATTTTCTGTATTAGTATAGTAGTCCAAAATAAAGGAGATATTAAAATGATTATTAAGTTAAATAGTTATTAGAATTTTGGTGTGAATTTTAATTTCTTAGAAAGAAAATGATGTATGTTATTTGTCTTCACTAAATGAACTGCTGAGAATAATAGATTTGACTGAAAATACAAGCATGAAGTTATATCTTGCAGGTAGATTTAGCAAAAAGGCACACAGAGTTAGCATTTTTAAGATGCTAATAAATTATGAGAGGTATAAAAATGTGGCATGTTTTCTTTTGTGGTGTTTAGACCTTACCTTGAAGTAATATTGCCTCTATTTAAGGTTCTAAGTTTTTGATGAATAATGATAACTCTACTTTCAACATAATGTGGGTACTATGGGATGGCCAAGATAATTTTGGTACTATTTATCATTCTTTGGCAATTTGCTTACATTATAATCAGTCAGTTAAAAATAATCAGTAGAGAAAGTAGGTTCTATTGGGTGCTTGATTTTGGAAAAATGGGAGAACTTGAGTTATTGAGTTTGGTGTTCAAATCATAATTCAATTCCCATAATAACTGAAATCCAGCCACCTCTGTGTGGGAGTTCTACCATT
>NW_011888845.1:3971189-3972344 GCF_000151845.1 Pteropus vampyrus | reverse complement strand
TCTTACACAAAGAGTTAATCGTGTATCTCATGAAATAAAACATTCAGAGTTTTAAAGTCCAAGGCTTATAAAAAATCAAGCCATTCACATAACACATGTTGTGTATCAGGAATCACCTAAAGTTCTTATTAATCTTCGGCACTAAACAAATACTATCATTATCTCTATTTTATTGATAGGAGAATGTTAGCATCGTGCTTAAAAGTTACACAGCTTGGATTTGAGCTTAGGAATCCCTATTCTAGAATCTATGCTCTGAACAGCCACAGTACAGCTACGAATTAGTTAATAATACCACCGAGGCTCTAGGCCCCCGCCATCCTTGGGCAGCGTCACCTTTCTTACATGGCCTTTTTTTTTTTTTTTCATTGTTTTAAGACCACTACATAAGACATTGCACTCCTAAGCATAAGACCCATGTTCCACGCAAGAAGTGAAGAACAGAAGTGTACTCTATAGGGACATTATCAAGTGTTTCCAGCCTCTACTTTACTCAAGGGCTCTATAAACAGGGAATTGCTGTCAGTATAATTCGATTAGACTTCTGTTCGCCAGACCTAGACATTTTTCAGTTTTATAAATCAAGTATGAATTTAGTAAACTGACCATCTTTTACGGTCTGAAAAAGATAAATTATCCGCTTTTAGGTAGTATTCTAGGTCATACCATTTTGATTACCACTCTGATCATGTTTCTTAATGTAGCCATGGTTACCTTACATTCTGCTTCCATCATTTACATTGAAAAATAAAACAAATTTCTACTACAGCAACAGCTGCTCTATCTTTGGCTTATAGATAATAGAAATTGGCACTTTCTATGATGTTCACACTTCCCTTATTAATGATTTCCAAAACCTTGCAAAATGAGTACATTCTGGAAACTCTTCAGGGATATAGTTTGGGGTGGATAAGTGGTTACATATGATACATCTACTGCAAAATTACTTTTTAAATAATTCTTAAAATTTTCTATTTCATGTTACTTGAGAAGCTCTTCCAAAATCACTATTTTGATATACCACCACACAATTTAAATAGAATTCTAGAATGTGGAGAGTGGGCACAAGTAAATTCTAAATAGTACTTCAGGTGACTTTCATGTGCATTTAACTTTATGGAGGGCATGACACCATTATACGCATTGCACCTAGTT
>NW_011888845.1:3952658-3970929 GCF_000151845.1 Pteropus vampyrus | reverse complement strand
TGCTAGAACCTTACTCTAGTTTTATGTCTAGAGACTTTCAGGTATAGTGTGGGGAGAGGGTGAAAACTGGCAATACTTAGCAAGGAAATTGATTCAATCAAGACTCTCCAGTATTTTAAGAGCTGGAACCAATAAAATACATGTTTTACACCTCACATCTGTCGGAATGGCTATCAGCAATAAATCAAAAAACAAGTATTGGTGAGGATGCGAAGAAAAGGGAACCCTCATACATTGTTGGTGGGATTGCAAATTGGTACAGCTGCGAACTGGAAAACAGTATGGAGGTTTCTCAAAACATTAAAAATGAATATACCTTTTGACCCAGAAATTGCACTTCTGGGTATTTATCCAAAGAAAACCAAAGCAATAATTCATAAAGATCTATGCACTCCAATATTCATGGCAGCACAATTTATAATAGCCAAGATATGGAAGGAAACTAAATGCCCATCAACAGATGATTGGATAAAGAAATAATGGTTCATATATACCATAGAATATTACTCAACCATTAAAAAATGAAATCCTACTATTTGCACCAACATGTATGGACCTAGAGGTTATTATGATGAGTGAAATGTCAGTAAGAGAAAGATAAATATCATATGATTTCACTTATATGCGGAATCTAAGGAACAGAAAGAACAAGTTAATCAAAAACAGACTCACAAATATAGTGGACAATTTGGTGATGGACAGAATGGAGGGGTGTAGAGGAGCTGAGAGAATGGGGTGAAGGGTTAAAGAAGTACAAATAAGTAGTTGTTGGTCATGGGGGTGGGGGACATGGCAGAGGGAATGCAGTTAGCATTAACATGATGGCTAGGTGGAGGGCCAGGGGAGGGAGGGAACAATTAAAGGGATTGTTTTGTGAACTGTATAGATGTCTAACCAATGTACTGTTTACTTGAAACTAATTCAAATAAATAAATTTAGAAAATACGTGTTTTAGTTTGGTGCTCATCTTTTCTAGCGCAGTTGTTGCACATGATATACTTTAACCATATTTGTAGATTTTTTTTTTTACCTTTCTTTACTTTTATCTGAGAAATTAGGATTTTGAGGTTGTTTTTGTTGTATTTGTTTGTTTTGTTATTTTTTTTTCCCTTTTACTGCTCTGTGCAGTCACAATCAATCAGCTTTCCTCAAAATCCTTGACTAGCTCATGCTATTCACTTTGTTCTCTATTAATAGTGACTTGGTTTCCTGAAGACGTAGGCACTACTTTCTTGATCATACAAGAAAATGTAACCATTCACCCATTGTCATGAGCTAGTAAGAGTCTTATTTATTATTAATATCTAAGATTTCATATCCATCATCCTCAACTAGGCCACACAACCAATTTTACAAACTTTAAGTTTCCGTGAAGGTTTTTTGGTTGACAGCTGTTCTAAAATATATTTGTCTTGATTGGGGTTTTTAGTTGTATGCAAAAGAAGCTGATGCTAGTTTATTAAGCTGGAAAAAAGTATGTAAAGAATATTAAGCAAGGCATAGATATGTTTAGAGCTGGAGAACCAGGTTCAAGACTAAGCTGCCAGAAAAAAAATGGCTATAAATGTAATTCTATAGAATTGACTCTAGGATTTCAAAATACTGTAGTTGTCCTGTTGTCAGGCCTTTAGTTTGTTGTCAGGACTTGGATTTACTACTTCTGCTAAAAAAATGTTTCCGTTATGCTGAAACTCAACTTCATAACCATTAATATGTTTGAATTTGGACATCCTCTACCACATACATCAGTGAAATGGAATCCTCAAGGAATCTCCTTCATAAGTTGCATCCTTCTGAATTTAAGACTTGAACAAGTGAATGTGATTGAAGTTGCCCAGCCTACATGACTATAAATTAGCTCCAGCTGCAGCTAGAGAAGATCCTCAGTACTCTGTAGCTTTCCCTTTGGAAATTAGGGATTCATAAACTTAGAAATTTTACAAACATAGCAAGGATGTTCAAAAGGTGAATAATGCAGTTCCTCTGTGACTTTGCAGACTTGGATTGGTGATAAATTTTCTGTAATATCTGGAAAGGAAAATTAGAGTTTTGTATAACCAGCATAAAGCTGCCTGCCTGGGGTCCCTAGACAAGACTCCACAAACCTGGATTATTTGAAGGCCTACTGTCCCACCCACACCTGGATTCCTACTGTATACACATTACTGGTTGCTGCTGGCCTGCTCTCCAACCTGTATTCTAGAGTAGATGTCCCCAACCCTCAGGCCGCAGACTGGTATTGGTCTGTGGCCTGTTAGGAACTGAGTCTCTTTGCAGAAGGTGAGTGACAGGCGAGCAAGCGAAGCTTCATCTGTATTTGCAGGCTCTCCCCAGCGCTAGCATCACCAGCTCAGCTCCACCTCAGATCAGGCAGTAGAGTCTCATAGGAGCACCGGTCCCTGGTGCCAAAAAAGTTGGAGACCACTGTTCTAGAGCATTGTCTATGGCTTGGTGGCAGTGGATTTTAATTTTTTTAAATTTAGATCTTAAAAAAAATACCTAAATGAATCTAAATAAAATAATGCATTAACAAATTGTGTTCAAATAGAATGCTTTTATATGAAGCTACTTAATTTAGTAGCACATATGATTATATCATGGAATATATTTATGGCACATGCAATTGAAAAGTATACATTTTAAAATAGCATGTATATGATCTATATAAATATTAGAGTATGTATTATAAAATGGTATATACATGATAGCACTTTCAAGTATTTATATTCTATATGGCCTTAGAGAACAGACCAGAAGAATAAGTATTAAAATATTTGTAATGATTTTTAAATTTTTTTAATTGCACATTTAACATTTTTAATTAAACATGAGCCACTTCTGAGATAAGTGGGTTAAAATGTGATTAATTTATTCTCATGGAATGGACTTTTGGAAAGATATAAATGTTTGCTTCCCATTAAACATAAATACTTATGATTTTTTGTTTACTGTTGTCAATGCAGTTAATACTAGCTTCAGGAGCAAATCTACCCCACAATGGTAGATGTCACCTACAGACATTAGTTCCCTGAGTAAAATAGTAACTTGATAAATGACAATAAAATGTAGTGAAGAGAATGTTTTTACAGTTTATTAACTCACAAATAACAAACAAAATGTACTGCTTTATGGAATATTGTGATGTACTTTATGGAGTTGCATAACCTTGGATTAGTATTTGCTTCTTTTCTTGAAAGATGTTAGTGTATCGTTCTGGGGTGAATTTCTCTTTTAATACATACTTTCAAAAACCTTTATGGCTCTGAGGAAGAACCTGGCTTGACCTATGCTTTCATTTAAACTAGCTTTGTCTCCTCACATACACTCAATTAAGCTCTTTGTTCCCTTTCTCCTTTCCATTATTGTCATCAATAACACTAGAAACTCCCATCTTCATTTTCTCAGGTAATTGAATTGGTGAATTATTTTCACATTAATCTGGATTTTTTTTAATGAACCTTCCCTTCAATGCAACTTCCAACCTTAATGCCTTTTATCTCTTTTCCATAATTAAATTGGACATGATTTCTTAGAATCTTGAAAGTGAAAGATTGGAAAGCACCATTGCTTCCCACGAGGTCAATAAAGCTTAGAACACTATATTTTTGCTAGTAAATTCCTCCTTGTTTTATTTAATACTTTCTTAAGAACCTAGAATTAATGAATGAGAACACATTTGCAAATCTTCCTTTTTTTACATTTACGTCTTCCAGTAACAATCTGTGGTAGAAGATAACACATAACTGAGAAAAATTAAAAAGACCATGTGGACCGTGGAATTTTGTATTTTAAAAAAGCTATAAAATAATTAAATCATATTGTGCAGTTTCTTTAAGAACTTTGAGATATTATCATCTTATGAAAAATGTCCTTACATAAGTAGTTGGTGATTTTAATTGGTTAGAATGTAATTCTCTAAAAAATCACATATTTAATTCTTCTGTGGTTATTCTTTCTCCAAATGCATCCATAGCATGTACCATATTATACTCAAGGGTGTAGTGGGGTGGCCAGTAGCAAGAAAGAAAAGTACAAAAGTAAAATGAAAAGTTGACCGTACAGATATTTATGCTAGAGGAGCAATGAGAAAACAGAACTTAGTTTGGGTGATGGTGAACAAAGACTTCATAAGGGAATTAGCTTTTAGGTAAATCTTAAAAAAACAAACAAAAAAAAAGAAAGATAGCGAATTATTAGGTGCCCAAGATGGAAACAGTCTCAGTTTTCTTTGGATACAGGTTATAAAGGGGTTCATTTTCTGTAGAGACATTAAAACAATGATAAACCAATTAAAAGTCAGCTTTATTTTAAATAACACCATGTGTGGGCAATTCTAGATGATATCAGTTATGGCATAGTCCTGACCGAAAGAATATTTCCTTGGTTTAATTCCAAATAGTTGCTAGAGTTACTTTTGAAGTTTTCTAATGCTTATATTAACTTCGAATTGGCATACTTTATTACTTATACTTTCATTGATGTTTTCATCTTACCTGGAAGTTAATTTGGATAATTCTCAGGAAACAGTTGGTACACACAAAACTTTACCTATACATGTTCACTTCAATTTTAAAATATTAGCTTATTAAATAAACATCAGGATTGTTTTCACCAGTTTTGGGTGTAGTTTGAAACTTCGACCCCTGTGTACTATATATACCTTCATTTAAACAGTTGATTCAAAATCAGTGATAGCTCATTATGTGAATATGAAGAAAGTAAATTTGAGCTACTTCCATTCTTTCATTCTGTTTGAGCATTTGAGATTTTAAATATGTTTACAAACTAGAATACTGAAAAAGAACAAAAGGTGATTTATAATATGTTTTATAAATATTTAGTTCATGCAAGAAATATTTTGCTGAGTTTGAACAAAATCTATACATTGAAATTTATTTTTTTTAGAATTCTAATTGTTTTAAAACAAGAACACAAATAGATAATGATGGTTCATAATTATTACATGATTTTTATTAAAGTTAATTTTGTCACATAGAGGAAAATGGTGTTAAAAATCATTTGTTTATGTTTTCAGATATATTAGGTAAACACTGAGTCATAACTCATTCAGGAGCTGGATATAAGTAAAGTAAGTAAAATGGGGTGGCTGGGATATAGGATCCATATCACAGTTTAGTAGAGAATGAAGTTGTTAAAGTAGGCAGGGGTTATAAATTGATATTGTGTCAAGCCCATAACATTGCAAGTCTTCTCATTGATTGATCGATTGCTTCATTTTTTTTTTCATTCTTTCAGTGTTATTTATTGAGTCTGTATTATATTCTAGGTATTTTTCTCAGCACTACAAGATTTTTAATAACATTTACTCATAAGTAGTACATGGAAGGCCACAATGTTTTACATAAATTATTTTTACCCATACTTTAGAACAGCTATTTTTTTATATCATTTGGTTAAATTTCTAGTTTTATAGTTGTTACACAGAGTACAACTAAGGTAATCCAAAGTAAATTTTTCAATTGTTTCCTGAATTTTGGTTTATTGTTTGGGTATTCAAATGTAGTAACACTAGACAGTCTCTCGTTTGCTTTTAAAGAATTCCAAAGTTTAAGGTAATATTTATAAAGTAACCTACAATATTAATGTTATTCCTGTTAGAATAAAATATGTCACCTCAATATTTTCTAGTATTTCCTAAATATTTATTACAGTTACTGCCAAGACTGTTGAAGCTTAATATCTACAAAAAGCCAAGGTGCTGGAAGGGGAAATTATTATTATTATTTACACTTTTTTTCTCTTTTCTTTTTGCATTTTTTGTCTTTCTATTTGTTTTTCTTTCTTTTCTGTTCTTCCCTCTCCTCTCATTCTCTCCTTTCTCTCTAATGATGTCTTTGCTCATATGTCTTCATTAAGCCATAGAAAGTTCTATCATTGGGTTTGTGATTATTTTTAAAAAGAGATCCCCTAGTGATATATCTCAAGAGCAAAATATATTGATGTTTATAAAAATAGCCACATAAAGATCATATAGTAAAATAGGTAATTCTTAACAATCTCAGAGTATCAGCACCTTGACTATGGTTAGCACTATAGTTATCAAATTTTACCCCATGTAAGTGTTTGAATTATTAGTCTATATTTCTTTTAAAGTTTTTCTAAATTTTTTAATTACAGTTGGAATTTAATATTAAATTAGTTTCAAATGTACTTCATAGTAGTTAGATATTTATGTAACTTTTAATGTAATACTTTCTATAAGTCTAGTACCCACCCGGCACCATACAAATTTATTATAGTATCATTGTAATATATGTTCCCTATGTTGTACTTTACATTACCTTAACTACTTTGTAACTGCCAATTTGTACTTAATTCCTTTGCCTTTCTCACCCAGCCTCCCAAACACCCTCCCATCTGGCAACCATCAAAATATTTTCTGTATCTATGAATCTGTTTCCATTTTATTCATTCATTTATTTGGTTTTTAGGTTCCACATGTAAGTGAAATAATATGGCATTTGTTTTTCTCTGTCTGACTTATTTCACTTAAGTAAATCCATACTGTCGCAGATGGTAAGATTTCATTCTTTTTTTTTTTTTTTTTGTGGCTGAATAGTATTCCATTGCATATACATACTGCATCTTCTTTATCCAATAGTCTATAGATGGACAATTAAGTTGCTTCCATATCTTGGCTATTGTAAAGAATGCTGCAATGAACATATGGATGTATATATCTTTTCGAATTAGTGTTTTGAATTTCTTCAGATTAATATGCAGAAGTGGGATTGCTGAATCATATGGTAGTACTATTTTTAATTTTTTGAGGAACCTTCATACTGTTTTCCATAGTGGCTGCACCAATTTGTAATTCCTGTGTACAAGGGTACCCTTTTCTCTACATCCTTGCCAACATTAGTTGTTTGTTGATTTTTTTGATGATATCTATTCTGACAAGTATGTGGTTTTAATTTGCATTTCTCTGATGATTAGTGACGTGAGAATTTTTTATGTATCTATTGCCCATCTGTATTTTTTTTTTTTTTTGGAGAAATGTCTATTCAAGTCCTCTGCCTATTTTTTAGTCAGATAGTTTGTATTTTTGGTGTTACGTTGTATGAGTTCCTTATATATTTTGGATATTAACCTCTTATTGGATATATCATTGATGAATATTATCTCTCATCCACTGGTTGTCTTTTTGTTAGTTTCCTTTGCTATGCAAAAACTTTTTAGCAATGTAGTCATATAAAAAATGACTATAAAAAAGAGTCATATAAGAAAGTCATATAAAAAAGAGACATAAAAAAATATATATTTTTTCTAAAAGACATAACCAAAAGGAATTTTTTTTTTTTTTTTCTAAGAGCAGTGTCAAAAGTTTACTGCTTATGTTTTCTTTTAGGAGTTTTGTGGTTTGAGATCTTACATTCAAATCTTTAATCTATTTTGAGTTGATTTTTGTGTACTGTATACAATAAAGGTATATATTCATTCTTTTACATGTGGCTGTCTAGTTTTATCAATACCATTTATTAAAGAGACTGCTTTTACTGTGTATTCTTGCCTTTGTCATAGATTATTTTACCATATAGGCATGGATTTATTTCTGGGCTCTCTATTCTCTTCCATTGACCTATGTGTCTGCTTTTATGCCAGTACCATGCTGTTTTGATTACTACAGACTTGTAGTATAGTTTGATATCAGGTACCATGATACCTCCAACATTGTTCTTATTCTCAAGATTACTTTGCTTACCAAGGGTCTTTTGTGGTTCCACATAAATTGTAAGATTATTTGTTCTAGTTTTGTGAAAAATGCTGTTACTATTTTGATATGCATTGCATTAAATCTGTAGATTGCTTTGGGTAGTATAGACATTTTAATGATGTTAAATCTTCCTATGTATGACCACAGTATATAATTCCATTTATATGTACCTTCTTCAATTTATTTCTTTAGTGTCTTATAATTTTCCAAGTACAGATCTTTTACAACCTTGGTTAAATTTACTCCTAGATAGTTTGTTTTATTTTGGTGCAGTTGTAAATGGGATTATTTTCTTAAATTCTCCTTCTAAAATTATATTATTTGTGTACAAAAATGCCGCCTTTTTCTAAATATTAATTTTGTATCCTGTGACTTTACTGGATTCATTTGTGAGTTCTAATAGTTTTTTGCTGAAATCTTTAGGATTCTTTATATATAGTATCATGTCATCTGCAAATAAAGACAACTTTATGTCTTCCTTTCCAGTTTGGATACCTTTTATTTATTTTTTCTAATCTGATTGCTTTGTCTAGGACTTTCAATACTATGTTGAACAAAAGTGGTGAAAGTGGGCAGGCATCTTTATCTTGTTCCTGACCTTAAAGAAAATACTTTTAGATTTTCCCCTTTGAGTATAATATTAGCTGTGGGTTTGTCATATATGGCCTTTATAATGTTAAGGCATGTTCCCTTTATTCCCATTTTGATGACAGTTATTATAAATTGATGCTGGATTCCATCAGATGCTTTTTCTGCATCTATTGATATGACCATATGATTTTTATTCTTTATTTTGTTTGTGTGGTGTAGCATATTAATTTATATGTGGATATTAAACAAAACTTGCCTCCCAGAAATAAATCCCACTTCATCATGGTGTATAATCTTTTTAATATATTGCTGAATTTGGTTTGCTAATATTTTGTTGAACATTTTTGTATCTATATTCATCAGGGATGTCGTAATGTCTTTGTCTGGTTTTAGAATCAAAGTAATGCTGGCTTCATAAAATAAACTTGGCAAACTTCTCCTCTCTTCAATTTTTGGAATATTTTGAGAAAGACAGGTGTTAATTCTTCTTTTCATGTTTGGTTAAAATCACCTGTGAAGCCATCTGGTCCAGGACTTTTGTTTGTTGGGAACTTTTGAATACTGATTTGATTTTGTTAAAAGTAATTGGTCTCCAGATTTTCTGTTTTTTCTTGAATCGGTCTTGGAAGATTGTATGTTTCTAGGAATTTATTAATTTCTTTCAGATTCTCAATTTGTTGGCATATAATCGTTTATAGTATTTTCTTATAATCTTTTATATTTTTGTGGTTTCAGTTGTCATTTCTATTTCATATCGTTTTATTTATTTGGGTCCTCTCTCTTTTTTTTCCTGATAAGTCTGGTTAAAGGTTTATCAGTTATGTTATCTTTTCAAAGAATTAGCTCTTGGTTTCATCAATCTTTTTTATTATTTTTGTTTGTTTGTTTGTTTTGTTTTGCTTTTTTAGACTCTATGTCATTATTCTTACTCTGACCTTTATTATTCCCTTTCTTCTATGCAGTTTGGGCTTTGTTTGTTCTTTTTCTAGTTCCCTTATGTATAATGTTATGGTTAGATTGTTTATTTAAGATTTTTCTTGTTGCTTGAGGCAGGCCTTTATTGCTATTCCTTTTAGCTTTGTTTGGCTGTGTCCCACAGATTCTGGTTTATTGTGTTTTTATTTTAATCTGCCTCAAGATATCTTTTGATTTCTCCCTTGATCCTGTTAAACCATTCATTGTTTAATAGCATGTTTTTTTTTTTTTTATCCTCTATGTGTTTGTATGTTTTTTTCAGTTTTATTCTTTAATTGATTTCTTGTTTCATAGTATTATGATTGGAGAAGATACTTGATAAGATCTCAGCCTTCTTAAATTTATCAAAACTGTTTTGTGGACTAACACATGATCTATCCTCAAAAATGTTCTATGTATATATGAAAAGAATGTATATCCTGCTGCTTTGGGGTGATGTTCTAAATATATCCATTAAATTCATCTGGTCTAATATGTCATTTGAGCCAATTTTTCCTTGTTGATTTTCTTTCTGGATGATATATCCATGATGTCAGTGGGATGTTACAGCCCTCTACTATTACTGTAGTACTGTTTATCGCTCCCTTTATGTTCTTCAATATCTCCTTTATATATTTAGGTGCTCCTACATTGGGTACATAAATGTTTATAACGATTATATTCTCTTGTTGGATTGATCACTTTATCGTTATGAAACATCCTTTTTTTTTTTTTTTGTCTCTCATTATAGCTTTTGTTTTAAAGTCTATTTTGTCATATAAGTGTTTCTACCCCAGCATTTTTTCCCTTTGCATGAAATATGTTTTTCTTTTCTTTCACTTTCAGTCTATGTATGTCTTTTGGTCTGAAGTGAGTCTCTTGGCAGCATATTCAGTGACCATATTTCTTTTGATTGGAGTATTTAATCCATTTACATTTTAAGTAATTGTTTATAGATATGTAGTTATTACCATTTTGTTATTTATATTTTTTATCCTTTTTATGCTTCTCTTCCTCCTCTTCCTCCCTATTCTCTTCTCTTTCCTCTTCTTCATGCCTCTAAAATTTCATGTAATACTGGTTTGGTGTTGATGAACTCCTTTAGGTCCTTCTTATTTGGGAAGCTCTTTATCTGACCTTTGATTCTAAACGAGAGCCTTGTTGAGTAGAATAATCTTGGCTGTAAATCGTTGCTTTTCATCACTTTAACAATTTCCTACCAGTCCTTCTGGCCTGCAAAGTTTCTATTGAGAAATCAGTTGACAATCTCATGGGAGCTCCCTTGTAGGTAACTAGCTGTCTTTCTCTTGCCGCTTTTAACATTCTCTCTTTGTCTTTAATCTTTGACATTTTAATTATGTTGTGTCTTGATATGGGCCTCTTTGAGTTGATTTTGTTTGGGACTCTCTGTCTTTCCTGGACTTGTATGTCTATTACCTTCACAGGTTACGGAATTTTTCCATCATTATTTCTTTAAATAGGTTTTCAATTTTTTGCTCTCCCTCTTCCTCTTCTGGTACCCTTATGATGCAAATGTTGGTACACTTGATATTGTTCCAGAGGCCCCTTAAACTATCCTCATTTTTTTAGATTCTTTTTTCCTTTTTGCTGTTTTGATTGGGTGTTTTCTGCTATCTTTTCTTCCAAATCTCTGATTCAGTCCTCTGCTTCATCTAATCTACTGTTGATTCTATCTTATGTATACTTCATTTCGGTTATTGTAATCTTCATTTCTGATTGTTTCTTTTTTATGTTTTCTATCTCTTTGTGTAAGTTCTCACTGAGTTTATCTATTCTTTTCCTGAGATCAGAGATTATCCTTATAACCAGTGTTTTGAACTCTGTATCTGGTGAGTAGCTTATCTCCCTTTAGTTTAGTTTTTTTTCTAGAGTTTTGGTCTGTTCTTTTATTTGGGATTTGTTTCTTTGTCTCATTATTATTGCCACCTCCTTGTGTTTGTTTCTGGTTATTAGGTAGATCTGCTACTTCTTCAGGTCTTGGCAGAATAGCCTTATGTTGTGGGTTTCCTGTGTGGTCCAGTGGTGCAATCTCCCTGGTCACCTGAGCCAGGATCCAGGGGTGTCCCTTGTGTGGGTTGTTTGTGCCCTACTGTTGCAGTTGAGCCTTGATTGTTTTTGGCATTTCAATGGGTAGGATTGACCTTCAGGCTGATTGCCTGTGAGGACTTGCCGTGACTACTGTAGATGAGCTATTTTGCGGGAACTGACTCTACAGAATTGGAATCACTTTAGTGGGGCTCTGGTTCCTTTCAACACACTTTTGGGTGTGTTGTTTGTGAAGCTAGTTAGGTGTGCTCTGGTGTGGTCTAAAGCTGGTGTATTGATTCTGGGGCTTCCTGGTAGGGACCCTGGTGCAGGCAAAGATCAGCTGCTGCCTATGCCTGGCCCAGGGCCACCTGGTAGGAGCTACATAGTGAACTTCAGTTGGGAGCTGCCTGTGCTGGGCTTGGAGACACCTGGGAGAAGCTTATCTGTGAATTATGGCCGACTGCCAGTAATGCCTAACTAGGGGCACAAAGCACACCAAGGGGATTTTTGACCTTTAAGAGATTTTAAGAAAGTTCACAATGTGGATGGAGGCCAGCTGCTTGTGTGAAACTGACACCGAAAGGGCCGCTGTGCTAGTTGGGTGGGGCAGGCGTCAGGGAATCACCAGGGTGGTATGAAAGGTGTTAGCCAGGTTACTAGAGACTCAGATTTGTTGCCCGCCTAAGCCTTAGGCTGTGTATAGCGAGGGCTCAACAAAGAGACAATGACACCTGTAGCACTTTTGCATGCTTCTCCTGGCTATTTGGCAGGAAGGTTCAACAAAGGAGCAATGGCACTTGCCACCATTTCGGTCTTGGAGAGACCTATTTCTCTAGCCTTCACCCTGAAACCAGATAATTCAGTTCCTCCTCATATGTTTCTGGTGTTTTTCGAGTCACTCTCCCTTTGTTGTAGCTCAGAGCAAGTGAGCAAGTGAGTCTGAGAGCAGGTACTTTAAGAGGACATCTAGGTCTACAGCAACCCTCCATCTCACTTGTATAGAACCTTCAATGATTTTCACAGACGGGTGTTGTAGAGGCTCCTTCTCTTGGCACTGCTGCTCTGGGCTGGGAAGCCTGGTATGGGGCTGGGACCCCTCACTCTTTTTCAACTCTGCAGCTGAGATATCTCTCCTGATTCTTAACTGCCATACTTGGGTTGGGGAGTAGCCCGTTTCATATCTCCACTACTCCTACCAGTCTTCATGTAGCTTCTTCTTTATATCCTTAGTTATAAGAGTTCTATTCAGCTACTGTTCAGATAGTTCTCAAGGGCAGTGGTTCTGCAATTTAGTTGTGATTTTGATGTGGTCATTGGAGGAGGTGAGCATGGTGTTTACTCCTCCATCTTGACTATATCTCCAGGTCTATATTTACAAAGCAGAATGAATTAAATTTTATCTTGCCAGATTTTAAATGTAGGTCAAGTCTAAACATCTTGATTGATTATTGCCCATTTACTTATTGTTAATAAAATTGGCTCTGAGACTAGTTGCAATATTATCTCAATGATAGACTTAAATTTTGACATCTATTTATGCCTCCTCATTGCTATGATATTGAAATACAGAAACCTTTATAAAAAATTTTCTAAAATTATGTCACATTAAATTGTATGGCTCTAATGCTTAAAATTAATATAAAGTATTAAAATATGAAATGAAGTCTGTGGACAATGTAATTATTTTTACTATCATTGAATTACCATAACTATGCTTAAGTTATGGTACTTAAAGTTTGGACAACTACCTAGGTCACCATTTGTGGAGATTTCTAGAGGAGGGTAGTTTTCATTTAATAATTTCTGATTTTTGTGCCTAATCCTAAACACTTACACAAGTTTCTCAATAAAAGAATGTCTTCTTTCACTATTTTGACACTAGTGTAGAATTCAAGTGATGATTATGCATAATGGAAATATGACAGCAAGCAGTTTGAAAAGTCATGTAATTATTTATAACAGAAATCGATTTATTTTTTTTGCCAAAAAATGATGTATAATACAAATTGTCTAAGCTTAAACTTTTTCAGTCATGTATCCCAAGATAAAACTGTAATGCTGTACCTGATAATGCTGACTGATGTATTTGAAAGATAAGAACATAGCCTTTTCCTATGCCTTGCTTGTTTGCAATATCAAATCAATCTCTGTCCAAATCGAACTTATTTACATATGTGTAAAATTATAAATAAAAGAAGCATCCAAAATTCTATAAGAACCTTTACCTAAACATCCTGTTTAGAGACACTAGTATTACATGGTTGATGTGCTCACTTGCTTAATAAAGTTAGCTTTATTTTGTCAGTGAGTTTTCCAGATGGTCTTTCTTTCTATGGCAGTTGAGGGGTAAGAGGAGGGAGATGCTTCAACAATAACTATATGGTTAGATTCACACAAAATCATTGATTAACTCACTATGTGTCAAGCATTTGAGCTAACCTTGGAATTAAAGAACTCCAGTCCAATGATTTTACCATTTTTTAAATAATCTGTCAACCTTTCTCCAATTTCCAGTGTCATCCTTATACATGTTAGAATCAAATATCTATCATTATTAATAATTGTCTAGCAAATACATTCAACCACATGTCTTTCTCTCTTATGTTATCTGGACTTGAATAAACACTTATTTTCTAGTTGCACTCAACTATCCACCTTTGCCCCATCTGAATAACACAATCTGAAATTGCTAGAGACAGTTAAAAAAAAAAAGAAAAGAAACGGACACATTTCCATTTGAAATTCACAAAACTCAACTACACACCCAAAACTGCCTAAAAATCTTACTAATATCACCCATTAAGTTGCATTCTTATTCTGTTTCATGACTTATATTTTGCTCTAACATCTTCCAGAACTTTCTTTCACTTAGTCTATTAAAGACTTTGTTTTTTCAGTGTGAAATCAGAAGCACTTGACTGGAACTCATCACTCTTCCCAAGAAAAATCTTACAAATTACACATATCTAGATCTATATTCGTATATTATATTTCTGTCTGTTATCTAGTACAAAATGCCCCTGCTCCTTACAAAATCTATTCCTTTCATAAGCAAATGGTGACAAGTCAAATAAAAATGCCTGAAAATATGAGAAATTTATTTCTAAAGTACTCATTTTAGCATAAGTGTTCTTGGCAAGTAGCTCATATATTGCTATCTTTGAGTCATATTTTAGAAGTGATATTCAATATATTTATTGAAGAAAAACAAGCTAATTGTTGTTGTTGTTGTTTTTTGAATTTAAACTAAGTCTTTCTAAATTTTATTCAAAGAGAAACATGTTAAAAAGGAAAAAGAAGTTAAAACGTCAGGACTTAATCTTGCATTTTTCAGGAAGTACATCAACTTATGTATGCCTCACTAAACATTAGATTGCCCAATTAAAAAGTGTGAATTTTAGAAATGCATTCTAACATTTATACTACTTAATTGGTAATAGTGATATACCAGAAGTCACCTATTTGTAGTTAAGATTCAGTTAATTTGTAAGAGTAAGGAGTATTTAAAAGACAATTTATAATGTTCCTTTGTTGTTTATAAACCAAAGATTTTTTCTAGTCATAGGGTTTTACTTTAAATTGTGCTCCCTTGGATATTTCCCCTCATTAAAATACATCTCTTCAACACGCTGCATCTTATGTGTATATATTTGCATATCGATACAAATGCATATATACATATACATTATTCACATAAATTTTTATAAAATCATCCAAAATAATTAACATATATATTCACCCAAGGAATTAGGTCTTAAAAAAACTTAATCTAGACAAAGACCGGACCCAAAATTAATATTGTCAACTCTGGTCAAGAGTTTGATAAACTACTCATGGCTAAATATTGTGCAACTTGATTGTTAACATTTTCATTCTTAAAACTTCAGTTTTCGGTTGACAAATAACAAGTATCCCCAAAACGCTAAATCCAACTTAATCAAACATAGTTAGTGGCCATAGGAAGACTTCAGATTAGATGTACTGTAGTATTTCTCAAGACTAATTTCCCACTTATGTGTATTATGGTAAATACTTTTGTTACCTTAATATAATTGTATAATAAATAGTAAGGAGGGTATAACCATGAATACTTCAAAAGATAGTTGATTTAGTTTTGTGCTTATAAAGATTTGAACTTATAATATTCAACAGTGTGTGGCCAAGAGCTCTACGGTCACAAGTACATAAAAAATAAGATTACTTAAAAATTTATTTATCTTAAAATGTGTCAAAACTGATAAATACAGATAACCAACTGAGATATACTGCATTTGTTTTTAAATAGCCTCCATAATAAATAATAGCGAATGAGTAAACATTTATTAAAGTATATGTGTATATTTTCTGTAGAATGTATTGCAAGAATTAAGTTTGATACTGACTTTTTCTGGAAAAAAAACAAGTTTTTTTTTTTAATGGATTTGATAAAAAAAAGAAAGAAAAGACTAGATGTTAGAAGTGAATAATATTATTAACTTAATACATGACCTAGATCACTTCTATTAAAATTCCTGGGCCATGGTTTTTATGTTTTCTCAAGAGTAAAATAATTTTAAATCAGTAAAAGTAATATCTGAATTAGTAAACTTCTACCATGATTTGTTATAATACTCAAAAGGAAAGACTTCTCAGTCCTGCCCTCACTCTTCATCATATCAGGAACCTGGATGCCTTAGTGAAGTCTATGAAGAATAAAAACATAAGATACTGCCTTTTTATAGCCCGATGATTGTCTAATACTTTTATTGTAAAAAGAATATGTTAAGTAATATTTTCTGGTGGAAAAACAAGGGTAAAAATTGAAGGAACTATCCTAAAGGGTCAAAGACCCTTCTAGAGATGACAAACTGAAAGCTTTGGCACGTCTTGTTTTTGTAGTAAGTCAGAGCAAAGATTTGCAAAGAAAAAGAAACACACACACACACACACACACACACACACACAAGAAAATCTACTTCTATTGCATAATTTTGGATTGAGGTACTATTTGTAATGACTGATTTTCTCAAAGTCTTGTAAGTGAATAAAAGAAATTGACAATATGTGGGTACAGAGATGTATTTTAATCTCATTCTTAGGAAGTGCTTACTTGCTTGAAATAATTTTTCTTCAGAGTATATAATGCTAAAACATGCTAATTTACTGATTTATACATTTTCATGGAAGATACTCAAATCTGTGCTGTCCTTTGAAAATCTGTTGGTTTTTAAAATATTTTTGCTTTGTTATTGTATTATTCAGAGTACAATAAGAAGGAAAGAATGTGTATAGTAAAATACATTTACTATTAATATAAATATTATTGTATTTATACGATTTTAAACTTAGAGCATATGTGATGATAAAGCTAGTTTTTCGGCATAAAATTATTTTTCTTTAATAGGAAGAAATTCCTAGCCATTGAAGCCTTACTTACAGTTATAGGAATTGTATAAATTAAAATAGATTAACACTAATTGGAGATACCAGAATATAAAAACATCAACGTTGTGAAAATTCTCTGATCTCCAATAACATTACAAGCAAATTTGAAAGGAATTAATCTTATTTGGCAATCTATTCCCATTTTAAATTTTGTATCTAAAAAATCATATACTTCCAACTTGAAAAATTTAATATCTTACACAGAATTATAAACCATAAACTAAAATTTTTTATTATTAAGTAGCAGAATATACTAAAGTACAACTCAATACTCTTTTGTCAAAATAATTTATTTCACTGCTTGTTTCTGTGCCAGTTAACAATATAAATATTATCCTGAAATATAAAAACAATGATAGCCATGGGAAACACTTTGTTTTCTAGGTAAAGAAATTGTAGTGATAGAACTAGTACATTGTATTTTGAGAAGTATAAAGATACAGCCTAGAGCTGTTGATTATGTCACATCAGAAGCTATGATTCTATTACAAACAATGATTATTGTCATTATTCTTCATATGAGATCCTGAGGCCAGATGACTCAAAGAGTGAGACTTGTCAACTACAATTGATTTAACAGGGACAATACCAACAAAGGGCTTACACTCATACTGCTCCTTCAAATACGAGTTTCTCAAGGAACACAGAAAAATTGGGTTGATAAATACTTCAAATAGCCTTTATCTAGTAGTTCTGAGAGTTGCTTGTTGATAATATCAAGGATTTTAAGTAGATGTTCTGCATAATAAATATATATGTACAGTTATAGAAAGGTCTTTGAAGGATAATGCTTTTTAATTTAATAGAAGGGTTATAGGAAAGGTAGTGAACAGTTTGCCAGGGAATCTAACTCTAGCTAATGAAATAGTGCCAAATCTATGACTCAGAATGTGAGACTGTAAGTTATTCAGAGTATTCTGAGAACTACTCTAAACATAGGAACACCTGAAACTTTAACATTGAATTCATTTACATAAATCGTATTCAAAGAGTCTTCTAAGCCTAACACATACACCCAGTAATACCTATGTTAAGGCCTTGTAGAGAGGGTAGAACTATAAAGGGATATAATTTTATGTAGTTAGATATAATTTTAATGGAACTTGATATATTGGCCCTGAGGGACTTTGGGCAAAGTAGAAGGAAGCAAAACAAAAGTAAATAAACATAAAACCTGGATTAGCTACATATCATACAATCCTGGTAGGTAAGGTATCTCACATACTGAAACACATTTTCCTCTCAATACTTTATCAGCCAACTGTGTTTAATTAGCCAACTGTCAATTCAAACAGGCTCATGAAATTCTCTGTGAAGAGGCTGTCTTTTGAACTTAATGACGATATTAACGATGGTCATTTATTGAAGATGAGTGGAAAAATTCCAGACTACCACTTTAGTTTTTCAAATAGAAACATTGCTTTACTTGACAAAGCCACATTCAGTGCCTTCCTTTGAGGTGATTTACCAGAATATGTGCTTGAATGTGTGTTTAAAGTCTATCATCAGTTGTTTTCC
>NW_011888845.1:3942027-3951763 GCF_000151845.1 Pteropus vampyrus | reverse complement strand
TCATCTCTGACACTTGTGCTGTGTGGCCTAGACATTTTATATAACCTATCTTGGCTTTTTAAAATATATATGTATGAGAAAATTAGCAATAATGTGAGAAAAGTGTCTAGCACATGTTAACAATAATATCAACATTTCGGGAACACTTTTTCTAAGGTGCTGCGGAATACTGATTAAACAGTTAGTGAGAATATGACTGCCTGTGTGAGTAGCATGGTTCTTTCATGAACACCTGGGAGATTTCAAGAAAACCATTTCACTTCTATGTGCTTCAGGTTCTACTCTCTATAAAAATGTAGCTGATTACCTAGAACAGTGTTCAGCTTATGTGTTAGTACTCTATGAGATCTGCTATTATCGTTATTACTACCCCAGGTATAATTTTTATTTAGATCTTGTATATTTTTCATGAGGATTAAATGAATTTATACATAAGGTTCTTAAAATAATGTTTTGGTGTGTTTTAAGCGTTTAGAGAATGTTAGTGTTTACATGAATGTTTAATCATCATGACAGGTGAATTAGGTGGGTATTATTTTCATCACAATAATTTACATTAGGTATAAGACAAGTGGTATTTATTAATATAATGCCAAAGTCAGTTTAAACATTCACTCATTTATTGATGAGACCTTTTCTCCTGGCTCTTAAACCACTATTTACGTGAGGATAATCTGTTCTTCAAATTAGCAATGTTTAATTTTTTTCTGTATTTTTCAGTTAAGGAATGACATGTGAGTGATTCAGTATAAGATCATACAGTAAATAGTTGAGGCAGGGAAGAAAACTTATTCTCCTGACATAAAATAGATTAAATTATGTCTGTAAGCAGGCAGGGCATTTTTATTGAGAAAAAATTAGCTGAGATTTTCAAAGACAATGGAGTATTTCTTGCATGATATAATTCCTTCCACCAAATATCAGCACCATTAATGATTATCTAGGACAGTCTGCTAATTATTTCAATGTTCTGAACATCTTGAAAATCTACATTTGCTAATTTTTTTAATGTTGAATCATTCGTATTAATCATTCTTTTTTTTTTTTTTTTTTGCCAATTTAGGTCTTCTAACTCTTGTTCTCCTCTAACTACTGTCTGAAGTCCTTGGGGACCCAAGTCATAGGTTTTAAACAAGACCATTCTTCTACCAGGGGACCCAGCTGGGTTATTTCTCTCCAGTATCCAACACTTTCAAGTACTTAGCACCATCAACTACAAGTTGAAGTCCTTGATCAAGCAAAATGGCTTTTATACTTTTGAGGTCCTGAATGACAGCCATGTAGTATTGGTAAAAAGATGGGTAACAAGATTCTGTGCCTTGACTTGGGTTCTACTTTTCTACTTGATCCTCAAAGCAAGGTTCTTTGTTTACCCAAAGATACCATATTTTAGAGCAAATAGCATGTTCAGTTAATCTTTATAACTATATCTCTCTCACTAGGACTTAACCACACAAGCCTGGAGTGGGTCAGGGACACAACTAGAGACAAACTACAATGCTCTCAATTCATTCTTCTTTGGAGAACATGGCTATTTAACTATCTTACATAAAAGCCTTGTGCAACTTGATTAACTTTAAGGACTTTCCACTGAAGTACCAAACAGGTATAGCCATGTTTGAATCCCAGTGAAGAACAAGGCTCTGACTGAAGCTGAGCATTATTTCTACTTGTACATTACTATTTGGGAATTAAGAATATATCAGTATTGATATTGGAAAATTAGTTCACCATAACACATGAGACTCAATGCAATAATAGATAGTCCACATGTCACACAAACACTATAATGATACAGTGGTAGTTCAGAGCTTCTAAATCAGGGTTCTTGCATTTGAATCATCGTTGGGTCATCACTGAAAAGTTAAACTTTCTGCATGTCAGTTTCTTCATTTTTCAAATGTAATTAATGACACAAACATAACTCATAGAAGTTTTCTAAGAAGAAATTTAGTTCACGTTAAATACTAACAATAGTTATAATCACTTTTGTTACATCATTAATAAAGTTCTTTCCTCCTGAAACTGGCATATATTTTAAAATAGTGTGTAATTTTAACTTGTTCTTGCCTTAAAAGAGAATCAGTGAATGGTAAACTATATGAACAAAACCACTAATAAATTATGGTACAGTATTTGTAAATTATTTATGACATATAAAAAGAATGATTCAGACATGTATTGACTCATTAAGATCTCTATATTGATAATGAAAAAAGAACACATTGCAAAAGAGCAAACATTTTATTATTTGATTTTATAGAAATAAAAAACATGCATATGTGCATACAAAGTCGGATATATATGATTATATAGCAATGGTATCTGGAAAAAGGATTTCTTGATTGTTTTTATTTTATTCTTTGCTCTTTGCTCTTTATTGTTTTTATTTTATTCTTTGCTCTTTATCGACAGAATATTTTAGTGTTATCAGAAAAAATAGCTATTTTAATTTAAAAAGTATATGAATACTTCTAAGCTGCAAAAAGTTTCATATTAGCTTATTTTATTTTTTTCTAAGTACATGTGAAGAAAAATTATTTTGTCATAATTCAAATTTCAGTCAAATAGGAATAAAGTTATTTAAATAGTAAATTTACATTTTACATCAAATATGGTAATATAAGCTGCACCTGTATGTTTGAGTCCTAAAAATGAGATGTTGGGTTTGTCTTAAAAAGTATAAAGTAAAAATATAAGGCCTCATAAACTTATTGGCAGCTTTATAATGTAATTTATAAATTGCCACCACCTATGCTATTTTTAAATAGTACAACCTCTTATTTATTTTTATTTCATATGGACAGTCAAGTGATTTATGCCTTCTATAAATATATACAAGTAGTGGTAATTTTCCATCTACAACAAAGATTTTTTTATTACTAAATATCTTTTTTTTTATGATAATGGTTTCTCTCTTAGGACTTAGAGAAACCCACAGATATCAACTCAGACTATGTACAACAAATTAGAGCAATATTTTTAGTCTTAAGGGGATAATACTCTGTTGGATTTACTCTGATTGAAAAACACAGAGTATTTCCTGCATGTTAAAATTTTTGGCAATCTCCGTAGTTGTC
Organism: Pteropus vampyrus; assembly: GCF_000151845.1. Lineage (NCBI taxonomy): Eukaryota > Metazoa > Chordata > Mammalia > Chiroptera > Pteropodidae > Pteropus > Pteropus vampyrus. The sequence goes on along the minus strand of NW_011888845.1, from coordinate 3,948,683 downwards.
TTTTAAGCAACATTTATACACATATAAAAGGGGTTCAAGATCTTAAAAAGTATAATAATCACTACATTGTATTCTTGGCTGAAGTAACTGTAATAACACAGCATGGCTACAGAATTACTTTGAAATATTCTCCTGAATAGATTTTGTAAGAATTAAGAAGAAATAACTTGTATTTCAGTATAATAATGTCTATGGGAACCATTTCTAAGACTGTTTTATGTGTGACTCAATTCCAGAAACAGGTCTTTGTGGTATTTTTAATAATTATTTCCTTCGAATAGAGATTGAGACAAAACTACTTGACAAGAAATTTAAACAGATTTTAATAAGATTCAATAAATATAAATTTAATAATATAACTAGGTAAAATAGATTATATTGTCTTTCTTAAATTTTCCCTGCATCTGTTTTATTTATTTATTTTTTCTTTTTTTCTTTATAATGTGATCTCTGGATGATATTTTTAAATGTACTCAAGATCTTACTTTTTTTTTTTCTGGTTAAAACCCCTTTAATAGCTTTCTCTAAGCAATCTAAGATCTAAGTTCTCTTCCTTGTCATAAAGGCCCATATGAACTAATATGTGTCTACGTTTCTAATCTTGATTTCTGAATCTTTTCCTCTGCTTCTTTCTCATTATCATTTTGCCTCTCAATCACACACTGAAGCCACAATAATCTCTTTTATGTTCCTTCTCTAACTAGCCACAATAGTTTCCACCCCTGAAACCTTGGACTTGGTTGTTCCTATTGCTTGGAACATTCTTTCACTATAGAGTCATATCATCTCACCTAAAATATTACCTCTTCCGAGAGGCCTGACAACTTAATTAGCAACCCTCTGTCCTGCCTCTCTTTTATGATGTGCTAAATGAATATGTGGACTATGAGCATAAATTTTAGTTTCAGTATATAGAAAATATCAGGATATAGTTTATATGATTTCAAACATAATTGATCTTTAATTTGCCTAAAAAAATCCAAACTGGATTTAAAATTGATGACACATTTTATGATTGTTTATGAATAATTATTCACTTATCTTGCAAATTAAGTTTTAATTATTTTGCGTATTTTCTTAATCAATTTTCATGTGAAGTTTTTATGCATGATATAAAAACTTACTCATAAGAAAAGGAATTTTCGCAGTGCTGAGAGTAAGCTACTCCATTTTTCTTTAGGTTGACTTCAGTTTTTGTTTTCAGCATTTTACTTATTGAATTATTAGGGTATGTGTAATATGATTATGCAGGATGCCATTTATCATATCTGTGGAAAAATATGCTTAAAAAAACAAGAATTATTGTTGATGAAATTTAGAGAAAAATATTTTAAGACAGAGTTATAAAACTTTAGACTCTACATATGTCTGCTTTAACACACAAACCTTCTGAAAACCAACATTCTGTTTTCTGTATCCATAAGCTTAGTTTCTTGCTTTTTTTTTTTTGATTCCACATATAAGAGAGATTATATTTGTCTTTCCATGACTTATTTCACTTATCACAATACCTTTGAGTTCCATCCCTATTTTTTCCAATGACAATATTTCATTCTTTCTGGTCAAATAATATTCCTTTGTACATAGATACCACAATTTCTTTATTTTTCTTTCACCAATGGACATTTAGGTTGTTTCCATTTCTTGGGTATTGTAGATAATGAATGCTGTAATGAATATGAGGGTCATTATATCTTTTTGAATTAGTGCTTTTTTTAAAAAAATAAATACCCAAATGTGGGATTGCTGGATCACGTAGTAGTTTTATTTTTAATTTTTTCAGGAGTCTTCATACTGTTTTCCACAGCAGCTGCACCAATTTACATTCCCACCAACAGCACATGAGGATTTTCTCTCCTCTACATACAGCCAACCTTGTTATTTCTTGTCATTTTGATCATAGCCATTCTAACAGGTGAGAGGTGATACCACATTGTTTTCTTTTATTTGCATTTTCCTGATGATTAATGATGTAGAGCATCTTTTCGTGTGCCTGTTGGCCATCTGTATATCTACTTTAGTACAATATCTATTCAGATCTTATGCCCCTTTTAAAATTGAATTGTTTTTCTTTCACTATTGAGTGTTATGAGTTCTTTATATATTTTAGATATTAGTTCCTTATCAATATATGAGTTGCAGATATTGTCTTCCAATCTGTGGGTTGCCTTTGCACTGCAGTAACTTTTTAGTTTGATATATTCCCATTTTTTTTATTTTGCTTTTGTTGCTTTTGCTTTTGGTGTCAAATTCAAAAAATTATTGCCAAGATATATGTCAAGAAACTTGCTGACTATGTTTTCTTGTAGGAGTTTTATGGTTTCAGGGTTTTATTCCATTTGGAGCTAATTTTTGTGTATGGTGTAAGATAGTGGTCTAGTTTCATTTTTTTGCATGTGGCTCTCCAATTTTTCTAACACCATTTATTGAAGAGGCTGTCCTTTCCCCATTGCTCATTCTTGGCTCTTTTGTCATAAATTAACTGAACATATATGTGTGTGTTTAATTTTGGGCTCTCTATTCTATTCCATTGATCTATGTGTCTGTTTTTATATCAATACCATACTGTTTTAATTACTATAGCTTTGTAATATAATTTGAAATCAGGGAGTATGTTGCTTTGATCTTCGTTCTTCTTTCTCATGATTGTTTTGGTTATGTGGGGTCTTTTATGGTTCCCTACAAATTTTAGGAATATTTGTTCTATTTCTGTGAAAAATACCATTGGAATTTTGATAGGGATTGCAATGAATCTGTAAATTGCTTTGATTAGTATGGGCATTTTAACAATATATATTCTTTCAATCCATGAGCGTAGAATAGCTTTCCATTTTTTTGTGTCTACAATTTCTTTTATTAATGTCTTGTCATTTTTAACATATAGGTTGTCTACCTCCTTTGTTAAATTTATACTAGGTATTTTATTTTTTTGAAGCAGTAGTAATGAGATTGTTTTCTTAACTTCTTTCTCTGATATTTTATTGTTAATGTATGGAAATACAATAGAGTTTGAATATTGATTTTGTATCCTGCAACTCTACCGAATTTATTAGTTTTAATAGTTTTTTATAAAGTCTTTATGGTTTTCCATATATAATATTATGTCATCTGCAAATAGTGACAACTTTACTTCTTCCTTTTCAATTTGGATGCCTCTTAATTTTTTTTCTTGCGTTATTGCTCTGGCTAAAGCTTCTAGTATTACCTATCTCCACCAACAAAAATATAAGCTTCAAGGAGCAGATTTTATCTCTGAGATACTATAAATTCAAGCATCTAGAAATGTCCAATGAATATATTAATCTTTTTAAAGCTACAGTCACTAATTATTTGATCTTGTTTTTCAATTACTGTGCATAATAAAGCACAGTGGGTAGACTTCCCCTTGGCAAAAATGAAGATCTAATTACCATAGACCAGAAAGAGACTAATTCTTTTCTGAATCACTTATGCTCTATATGGAACTCAAATGCTGGAAGATTAAAAGAATATTTGAGGATAAATTTCTATAGATACATATCAATAAGTTCAATGAATGAAAATAATACAGTTTTAAAGAAATCTGATAATATTTCAAAGAATTCTTATCAGGAATATAATTGCTCAAGTAGGACTGCAACCACATTTTGTATCAGAGGAAATTCTCAGTATATACACAATTTTTTTCTTTTGAAATATCAGAAAAAGGAAAAGGAAAATGTGACTTATGAAACACATACTCCACATACATGAACGCATTTACATGATAAGAATACAGAGCAGCATTTACATGGTGAGTGCAGAATTTATACAACTGCAGTTAAGTGATCGTGATAACAACCACACACAGACAACATATATCATATGTACACATTAAAGTAGCAAAGCCAAGATCATATTATACATGGATACTTCACTTTTAACTTTATTAATAAAGTGCATTAATTTAAATTATTTTATTTGAGACAAAATATCATCTATTATTAAAAAACAATTGGACTTACAGAAAACAAATACACAAAAACACATATTTTCAAATCTGGTTTTTAAGCAAAACTATAACTTTTATATTCTAAATGCATCCAATTTTTTTTATGTGATGCCACTTTATTGACAGACGGTGCAGATAAAAAGATTTCATCAAATTTCTAGACTTCCGAAGAGAGTTACTCCTTCTAGGAAGCTATAAACTCTGTATTGCATCTTAGCAGTTCAAGTATTACTTTGAATTACAACACTTTCAAAAGTTGACAAAAATATAATGCTGTCTCTTTGAAGTAGAGTCATTCTAGTAATCCTCACAAATATTTTCTGGAGGGCAGATGATGCACTGTGGTTAAAAATTTTGGACCAAGGACATAATGAGTCCTTCCTGGCATTCAGGTATTAAACTTGAATTATAGAAAGTGATTATCTTAGTCACCTTGCCTGAAGTAATGATATTCTGTTTTTCACAGAAATATGAAAAACCTGCTGTGTCAGAAATGAGTATGATTTTAGGTTATTAATAAGCATACAAATGTAAGGTCTTTATTCGAATCATACTTTCAAGATCTCTAAAAATATATAAAGGCAATTTAGAATTTTATACAGCATGTTCTACATTTGAAATAAAAAATAATATTTTTCTTTTAGATATTTTATATGGTCTAGGGTCACTTTAGACAATGTCTAAACAAATTAAATTTCTGGCATGAGGCTAGAAACAAACACTATGTTAACTAAAATACTTAAATCATTCAAACAATATAAAGAAAATTCTCTCAGATTGTTTAGTAAGGCTCATGAGTAGCAGAGGTAAAATATACAACAAAAAACTGATAACTTTGATTTTATAGTATTTATTTCCTTTTAATGAGCAATTTCCTGAGAAAAGTAATGTTTTCACACGGTAACATTTAATAATTTTAAAACAAGATTTGTAGAGATTTGTGACTTACAAATAAACCACTTAGAATTATTTTTGGATATATAATTGACATAGCATTTCAATTCTTGTCTTACCTTACTTTCAGCATTTCACTTATTTTGCAATACCCTATGGAGAGTATATTGTATTATTCTATTAAGAATGACTGTGATATTCAAATGTGTTTCAAAATAATCCCTGGGGAAAAAAGGACAAATATCCTTTCAATAGATATAATAAATATATGCTCATCCCTTTCTGTGAAGAAATATTTTTGCATCACCCCCTTACACACACACAAAAAAAAGTTTCATAAAATGTCACAGTTTAGGCTGCATATGCTTGGTTAAACACAAGAATTAAATGATCTAGAAGCCATATGTGAGTGAGTTGTAGGATGAAAAGGGACAATCTTGGGAAAAGAGAAATGAAGATGTAACGCATCCAAAAGCTTTCTTCATTTTTCCAAATAGAAATAGAATTTGAGACATGAAAATTTAGGACATCATTGCCAATTTTTTTTTCTTTGAGAAGCTTGTGGTTACCATGGTTAAAGAGACATTTCAAGAGAATTAGTAAAAACAAGACATGTTCCATTTAAAATGGGACAGTCACAAAAATATTTCTTTCTGCTAAATTGATCCATTTCATTAAAAGACCATTTCTGAAATGAATATTGACTAATATGTGCAAAAGATATGAGTAAACTAAGGATTTTTAGAGGAGGATGTCATTCTAGATTATGTGAGTGGGCCCTCAGTGCATTCATATGTATCCTTGTAAGCAAAAGGCACAGGGAGTTTTGAAATAGATATGCAGAAGAGAAGACCCATAGAACAAGAGGAACTAAAGTGACCATGGAAACAGAAATTGGAATGATACAGATACAAGCCAAGAAGAAACATCTGTAGTCACTAGAAGCTAGCAAGAATAAGGAATGGAATCTCCCTTAGAGCCTCTAGAGAAAGTTCAGCACTGCTTCCACCTTGATTTTGTACTTTTGGACTTCAGAGCTGTGAGAGATAAAATTTCCATCACTTTAAGCTACTCAATCGTAATTTTTTATGATGGCCCTGAGAAACTAATACATATTTTGGTGCTAGAAAAGGCTTGCTCCTGTATAATAATTACCTTAAAAAGTTAAAGTGGCTTTGGAATTAGATAATAAGTTAGGGCTAAGAAAGAAGTGAAGAGTATGATAGATTAATCTTCTATAACCTTAGAGAATGCATATGTTGTCATAAACATTAAGAATGTTGGTAAAATTATGAACAGAAAGGCTCTTTTGGTGAGCACTCAGAGGAAGTATGGAACATGTTATTGGAAACTGTACAAAAGGTGATCCTTGACAAATAGAGGCAAAAAACTTAACTGAATTGTGTCCTATTGTTGTGTGGAAAACAGAACTTGTAAGTGATAAACTTAGATATTTAACCAAGATTTCCAGGCAGTGTTTAAGGTGCAATCTAGTTTATTATTGCTGTGTATAGTGAAATGCAAAAAGAAAGAGATAAATTGAGAAAGAAAAATTGTTGAGCAAAGAGTTTGTTAAGATACCTAAAATTCTTCAGGCAGGAAATAGGCTGCTAAAACAACTCACATGAAAATATGGGCTACCATTCAAGAAAAAGGACTTCTGAGAGCAGAACATTGTGAATTGAGGAGTGAGCTGCAGGCCAAGAGAAGCAAGTCACAGGGCCAGAGGACAGAATCTCAAGTAAAACAGAATTATTGTCATGTCTTGAAACCTAATAGAATTTATCCTGCT
>NW_011888845.1:3907230-3941977 GCF_000151845.1 Pteropus vampyrus | reverse complement strand
TTGTACTTTTGGACTTCAGAGCTGTGAGAGATAAAATTTCCATCACTTTAAGCTACTCAATCGTAATTTTTTATGATGGCCCTGAGAAACTAATACATATTTTGGTGCTAGAAAAGGCTTGCTCCTGTATAATAATTACCTTAAAAAGTTAAAGTGGCTTTGGAATTAGATAATAAGTTAGGGCTCAGAAAGAAGTGAAGAGTATGATAGATTAATCTTCTATAACCTTAGAGAATGCATATGTTGTCATAAACATTAAGAATGTTGGTAAAATTATGAACAGAAAGGCTCTTTTGGTGAGCACTCAGAGGAAGTATGGAACATGTTATTGGAAACTGTACAAAAGGTGATCCTTGACAAATAGAGGCAAAAAACTTAACTGAATTGTGTCCTATTGTTGTGTGAAAAACAGAACTTGTAAGTGATAAACTTAGATATTTAACCAAGATTTCCAGGCAGTGTTTAAGGTGCAATCTAGTTTATTATTGCTGTGTATAGTGAAATGCAAAAAGAAAGAGATAAATTGAGAAAGAAAAATTGTTGAGCAAAGAGTTTGTTAAGATACCTAAAATTCTTCAGGCAGGAAATAGGCTGCTAAAACAACTCACATGAAAATATGGGCTACCATTCAAGAAAAAGGACTTCTGAGAGCAGAACATTGTGAATTGAGGAGTGAGCTGCAGGCCAAGAGAAGCAAGTCACAGGGCCAGAGGACAGAATCTCAAGTAAAACAGAATTATTGTCATGTCTTGAAACCTAATAGAATTTATCCTGCTGGATTTCAAAATTAGTAACTACTTTCTACCTTTCATTGTCTTTTTTGGAATAGGAAAGTCTATAAATGTTATATTATATTGTTTTTTGGGAATACATAATTATTTTTTCTAATTTCACAGGTACAGAAAAGGAGAGGAATTTTACCCTGAGATGGATAATATATTGTTTCACTCATACTTGAGTTAGATGATTTAAATGATGAGATTTGGGACTTTTAAGTTAAAGATGTTTAGATGAGAGTTAAGGTTTGAATTGATGCTATAATGATTTGAGGACTTTGGGTATGTTGGAAGGGGGTAAATATATTTTTCCATGTAGGATAGATGTGAATCTTGAGGTGTAAGAGGGAGAACTGTGGTAGGCCAAAAAAATGCCCCCTTCCCAAATATTTCATATCCTATTCTTCAGAAACTTTTAATATATTATATAGCAAAAGAGTGAATATTAACTTATGGCAAAAGGTGTGATTTTGTTAAAGATATTTAGAAGAGAAACTTCTCCTGTATTATCCCTATGGGCCCTATATTCAGTCAGGTGTATTCTTATAGGAGAGAGGCAGAGGGAGTTTTGAGACCAACATATAGAGAAGAAAACAGGAAAAAGGAGAAGGCAGTGGGACAGTAAAGTCAGAGATTGGAGTGATAGAGCCACAAGCCAACGAATGCCTCTTGCCACTAGAAACTGAAAGTGGGCAGGAACAGATTCTCCATAGGGCCTCTGGAGGAAGTGTAGCCATATCAAGGTTTTAAGTTTAACTTTCTGGACTTAAGAACTATGAGAAAAAAGATTTCTAATGTAAGACTCAATTTTGTAATAATTTGTTAAGGCATTCCTAAGAAAAGTGATACAGATTTTGTTGATTTCTTTGATTATGGGGTTGGCTAGACAAGACTGATGTTTGTAGGGCAGGTTGCCAAGAAAAACAGGCTGGAAATTTTGGAGCCTGAGCCTGATGCTGCAAGACCATAGGAGGAAGATCTTTCTTATGGAAACCTCAGCTCTGCTCTTAAGACTTTCAACTATTGAATCAGGCCTGGCAGATTATTGAGAATAATCTTTACTTAAAGTCAATTGATTGTAGATGTCAATCACATTCAAAAATTATATTTATAGCCACACCTAGATTAGTTTTTGTTTGAATAACTGGTGATAAGCCAAACCAAGTTGACCACCACATAAATAGAACAGGTATAAGCACGAAAAGGATATTATGGGATGGACTAGGTTTAAGAGTTCAGGAATGCTGGAAATATAATTAACATGTTTCTTCCTAGAACAAAGGAACAGGAGTAGGATCATTCTGTAATAGATAACAAAGGAAGCATAATAAAAAATGGGTACCTAAAGTATATTTTGATGTTTTTATTCATTTATACTTCAAGGTTGGGCAATTCTCTACAAAGATACACACACACACACACACACATACACACACACATATGTGTGTGTGTGTGTGTGTGTGAGAGAGAGAGAGAGAGACAGAGAAATTTTAGTGTTCTGCTAAAAGTGTATATGAAAAATGTCACTTTTCTACCTTCAAATCAAGAAACTATGCAAAGATACTCAAAAAAGATATGGGCAAGTGAAAGCCTACAGAAAGTTCTGACTTATTATATAAAATGCTAAAAATGAAGAATAAGGATGTACTTATTACTAGAAAAGTTTTATTTTTAGCTTTTTTTGACAAATCTCAAATATTTCTATTTTAGCATAGATAAGGCATAGAGACCACCCTCTTTAATATTTATTTGCAGTGTTGTATGTAGTAGCATCATAGGACTCTCTCTTACGAGTGTTATATTCTTTAATAATAGTTGATTGGTAGAAGAGGAAAGTGTTTTCATTCCTAGTATACCACTTTGCAATATATCTGAAATCCAAATATCCAAAAACAAGTTAAAATAGCCAGCTTCTAATGTCATATTTTGCCCTTAACACACAAGCACACACACACACAAATGTATAAAACAGGAAAAGATAAGAAGCCCTACAATAAGTTCAGATGCCTTGAGTTCACCAACAATATATTTTCATTCCAAACTCTGCCTTTGTTTAGCACCCTGAGGTTTTTTTTTATTAACAACCTAGGGCGATGCACAATAGTCAGACTTTGGATGAGTGAGAGATATGCTTTCTTTTGTAGAGTATAAGAAGTGTGATTCTGAAAGAGAATGGGAAAAAAGAATCTGTATGATGCCTTGACAACAGGAGAATTCTGATGCAGTTCAGGTTCAGGAGAGACAACAAATGAAAGTTAAGGAGTTATAAATTTATTTTCTTGAAATTGTGTTTGCCAGTATGTTCCTTGGAGTTATCCCAAAGTGTATTTATACCTAGGTTTGAGCTAATGATACAGAGGATAGCAGATGAGAAAATCAAGGCAAATGAAAACAAAAAGGAACAAATCAAATAGACCAATTTAGACAAGAGGCAGAAATCTGGACAGATTCCTGAGCTAGGAGGTTATTGCAAATGACCTAGCAAAAGACTTTGGATGGAATAAGGCTTTGTTGTATTTCTTTCCTTCTTTAGAGTGGGACCAAGTTCATCTGGTAGAAAGCTCGAGGGGATCTGACAAAGTTCTGAGAGAGAACATAGTTTTCTATAATTTCTCATCCATATTTCTTTTTTTTTCCTTTCTCTTTCTCTCTCTCGCTCTCTCTCTTTTTAACTTAATAGATTGATGGCCTTGAGGAAGTTCAGGAAAGATTCCTGACAGTTCATAGGATACTTTATTAGTCCTCTTCTCTTTCTATCCACCATAGTCACTGACATCATTAGGAATAGGAAACTTTTTCTACTTTGCTTTGTGAAGTCTTTTAAAAGTCAAACACATGACCAACTCCTCTGTGATCCTGGCTCATCATAAAATGGACTGAGCACACAGTGAACTGAGCAAATGTAGATGAAACTGAGGCTTTCCAAATGTCCATCTAACCCCTCCATTTCCAAGGAGACCTAGAATCCTATCTGCTCTCCTTGAACCTACTTCCAAAGAAAGTTTGTCTGATTTCCGTAAAATATACTAGATAGGCAGAGATAACACCTGTCATGGCTACTTTAGAGATATATAAATATTACCTATAGTGGGGTTCATACTCTGTGAAAATATGCTCGGAAGACACAGTTTAGGAAAATAAAATCTTAAAAGCCTGAAAATAGAATTTTTCAGTAGAAATGGACAAAGCTGCTTTGTCAATTCCTTGACTGCAGTGTTTGAGAACTACCTGCAGTAACTGTTGTTCGATACCTAGAAGCGATGAAAGTGACATGTACATTGTCTTTCCTAGACTTCCTGGCCACATATAGTAGTGTCTGCAGTGAACAAAGATGATAATTGATGGGCTACAGATTCAGCTAAGATCCAGATCTCACTGGGGTAATTTTGTTAGTGTGTGTAACTGTGCCATGATGTCAAATGCTTCTGCAGAAGATGATTGCAATCCTTTAAAAATCCAAAACAGTTTATAGGCATTGTGATTAATTGGCAAGTAACAAGATTCTTTAGTACATTATTTATATTTAAGTAGCCACAGATCAAGAGCAAGTTCAGGCAGCATTAGGGATTATCAGAATTAATCCCAGCACATCTTGAAAATTCCTCAAATCAGACTTCATTTCTGTTTTTCAAGGCTCAATAAACCTAATCTCTAATCAGAGTCTTATGCACTATTGAGATGATAGGTAAAATAATTTTGAATAAGGTTCTTTTCTACATCTTCACATTTATTTAATTTTATACATGTATATAGTAAATTACGGTTTTGTGCCAGATACCGTTCTAGACTCTGGGAATATAACAATTAACAAAAGAGCCAAAAAATCTTTACCTCAAAAAGCTTAAATTCTAATTGGTGAGCACTAATATTCAAACTAAATATAAATCATATAGTATATTAAAAAATAATGCATGTTATAGATCATAACAAAGGAAGGGAGTGGTAATAAGTACACTTCAAAAAATTACAATATATAGTACATTTAATGCCCCAAATTTGGTAAACAGAGTTTAATATTTGATTAAACAGTTATTTATTACCTTGAAACTGATTATCATCATTACTCTAATAGATCTACACAGCATGAAAATATTAAGACGTTATATATTATTGGAAAGTCATTTAAATTATTTTGGCCTCAGACTGGTTTATTTGTTTTGTTTTATGTGTAATTCTAATATAAGACCCCAAAAATTGGACAGAATTGGACAAATGAAAATTCAGGTCTGCCTTAAGCTTAAATTAAGATTGTATCATTACGTAGTTGGTTTATTTTAGGTCATTTGACTCATAAAGTAAAGAACAATCATAGAGAGAAATACCAATTAATTACCAATTAACTAATTGGGTATTTTTCTGATAAATGGGAGTTTGCTCAATTTGTTAACTCTGCCTTAGCACCCTGATTTTTCTTTTAATATGTGATTTGTGTGATTCTCTACCCTGTTACTCTATTAATAGGTTTAAAAGTATTTCAGGAATCTTATATCCATATAATGGAAATTTCTTCAGTTTACTTTACTTTACTTATTTGTGAACTTTCTAGTTTACAAATAAGTCCACCAAATATGAAAGCTTTTTCTTTATTATTATTTTTTTTTTAAATGTAGGACACCTTAGTATTAGAGACACCTCCAGGTAACTTCAATGTCTGAGAGTAATTATGCCATGTCTCCCCTGAACTGTCTTTGTCCACATCATCTCTAATTGAGGAATGTAGTTAAATTAACATTGTTGTCTGCTTTGAAGGGGAAACAAAGTTTCTTAAGAATTGACAGTGAGAAGGAAAGTTCCACTTTTACTTTGGGCGACATGTCTTTGGAATGGCGTGATGAAAACAGTCATATTTTGGAAATTGTGTTTGATTGCATGTGGATCTCAGGTGGATTTAAAAAATTTTTAATTATATTTTTCTTTAACTGTTGATAAAACTTCCCATATACTTGAAACATTGCTGAGATAGACAGCAAATATACTGATAGTTATGTTTAAAAGTCAGCATTTTGGGAATCTGATCTTTTGAATTATTGCAATAGCTTGTCCACTCTAAACCTCAATAATAACAACAAACTAATGAAAATAAAATGTGATCATAACTCTTACTGATACTAAATTCATATTCATGTATTTTAACAATATAATTAATAGTTTACAAATCAAAATAAAAACTTTATTTCAGCATAATTTATATCACATTAATTAAAAGGTATACAAAAGACAAAATATAAAAAATTTCCATTAGTTTTTTAAAAATGGTATATTTAAATATCCTCTCTTGGCCATGTAATGTATTAGAAATAGAACATTTAAAGATTTACAGCATCTATTGGTTTTATACTAAAGACTTGATATAAGATATAGTTAATATTCAACTTAGACAAATGTAATTTTCATTTATTTTAGAACTATAATTGTATATTATAATGAGATGAAATTCTTATGACACATGAAAAAAATGTAATTATTTGCTTCTTTGTTCCAAACAATAGAGACATAAATGCTACATAGGTGTTTGGATATAGATAGCTGAGGATGTATATGCACTATGGATTATCGCTTTATAATTTAACTGAGGAAAACACTGGGTAGCATTGAGAAAGAAATAATTATTTCAGGAAAATTTCTAGGAAGCACAATTTTGGAGTGTAGAATAAGAAAGAAAACCTTACTTACATAAGATTTTTCTTTTCAAAGCTTGATAAAATCATACATAAACATTGCTCTTTGAAATTACATATTTCATAAGGGTTGGAGATTTTCTTTAAAATTCAGTGTGGATGCTTATCTTCATGAAGGTAAAAACTTAGAGAGCAGGTTTACCCAAATAGTGTACTTTTTTAAACAGGCAAAATAAATTTCAAATATATCTGATCATTGCCAAATGTTTGAATAGTTCATATATTAATAAATGCTGTAAACAATACCTTTGAGTCCTTTCTGCTTGTTAAATCATATCCAATTTTCTTGGTCCAATGTTTTTAGAGATTTGTATTACTTCCAAATTCAGTGTAAAAATTATTCTAACCATATGTCTTTGAGAACATATAGTTTTATTCTTTGGAGGACTGAAATATAGTCTAATTATTCTTTCTCCACAACTCAAAGAAGAGAGGATATATATGTTTGCTTTCTATTTAATATCTCAAAGGATAGAGATTTTGCTTTTTCCACGTTAGTGATGATGCTCAACTTGTAAGCTATGTATACATTCAAATTATGGTGAATGATTAAACAATTATCTAGATAATGGAAACATTGTTAGTTTTTTCTCAATTTCATGAACATACATAATAAAGAAAATTTTATGATATAAGTTATCCAGATTTGCACATATTCTCCAATTGTCTCTGCTAATCATTTACCTGGTATCACTTTAATTAATAATCTCATAATCAAGTTTTCATTGTATCATAGCAATACTATTTCATCACATTTAGTGAAAAACCTTAAAAGACAGTATGAGAAAGAGAATAATTTGATAATGGCAGGAATTATCTTTGTGTGTGTGTATATATACACACGTGCATTGGAAAGAATATGGAAATAGTCTTTGGAGACATGTAGGTAATATTAGAAAACTTAATTTTAACATTCCATTCTTGTTATCTAAAGTGTATTTATTTGAATATTAATAATATATTCCTCTTATTTAGAAAAGTTACTAATTTATAGAAGAGAGAAAAGAAGAAACAAAAATAAAATATACTCTGCTTTGCCACCCAAGGGCTATTATGAATTTGTTTCAAGTAATTGTAGTTATATTTCATATTTCTCTTCAGATTATATCATGTTTTACTGTCATTGAATGTAAACAAATGTGTGACATTTAATGACATTTAATGACATTTCTAGACCCAGTTCTAGAGAACCTTATTTACTGAGGTTCTGTATGCTTTTTACTGGTTTTCTCTGTCTCCACGCCCAGGTATTCTAAACAGGGTCATGCTACAATAACATTATAGAACTGTTTGGTCAATATTAAAAATTCTCTTGATTTTTATAAATCAAAAGCAATATATATTTACAACTTTTTTATTTTTGCAATCATTGTTTTAAGATGCTTGAGCTATTATTTTTTTTTCCAAAGTTATACTTATTTTGTTTAGTTCCTTACTCTTGGTAACATTTCTGTTTTATTTATTGTTTTTATGAAATAATATTTCTTTTATATAACAATTAATGTAATTCAGGGATGATGCTAATATCATTTTATGTCTTGATCAGACTTAAGGTTGCTCAGTGTAGCTATTTGTAAAAATTCATTGACATATACTTAAGGTTAGTGTATTTCAGTGCATGTAAATTTTACCTAAAAAAGTATTGAACTTTAATGAAGAGTATTGTTAAGGGTTGAAGAGCTAAGCATGCTGTTGGCTATTGAAATGTACTGATATTTGCAATATACAATACTTTAAAATGTAAAAATAATAACATAGATGGATGGTCTCCCTTTGATAATCCCTGTTAACATTCAGTATGTGGCCTACATTTTCATGACTCAATGCTCTCACTCTCTTTGTTTGGACCTTCCTGTCTAGAGAAGGTAACAGTGTCTAAATGTTGCAAAACTCTATATGCCACCAGACACATTGTTGTGTTTTATCCCCAAATTTTTCCACACCTCTAGAAATAGTCCTGTATTAAAATAACAAATTCTAGTGTGTTTCATGTTCTTCACCAGTACCCTGACTGAGAAAATACTAGGTAGTACCAGGAAACATACCCTGTAGATAGGATTTTGAGATTGAATTGTCACACATTTGATGATACATAAATGACATCCTTGTTTGTGGTAAATGGGACACTGAGGATTCATACATTCATCACCCTTGATTTACTGTTCTGGAGGACCAGTGTATGGCAGGTTAAAGAGAGATGAATTCTCTACCACTCTTAATCACTGTGGTAGCCATGGTAATTTGCTCAAATTGTGGCTATTATGGCTCTTTTGTCTGAACTGGAGCACTTACAAAAAGAAAGAAAGAACAAAAATAGAGACTGACTAAATGTTCATAGCTGACCCTTTCTTACCTTCTGTTTTGTCTTGACTTAAATTGTGTCAGGCTTCTGTCTTTCCTATGGTCCCCTGAACTCTGTGTTCTCCCAAGACTGAGCAAGCTCTAAAACAAAGTACCTTCTTCTGGAAATCAGTTCAACGCAGCAAGACTCTTTTCCTATAACACTCAGTGATCATTTCCTTTTGCTTGTCCAGTTTCCCCTAAGAAGACTGTTAATCTCTGCTTGCCTTTCCTTTACCCCATTTAAAAACAAATCAACACACACACACACACACACACACACACACACACCCCTACCTTATCCTGTTCAATTTTGAAATGCTTGTGGATTTCAGAGATTGTAGCATTTCCCATATTGAAGTAAACTCTTTTGGATAAACCTCCCGATCTAAGCCCAGATTTATTTCAGTTTTATAGTTTCTGGCACCATGACTTAGGTAGAGAGTGCTGACTGCACTCAGACTCTCTTGTCTTCATCCATGTATTCATACTAGCTTCTTAGACCCATTTGTCCTTCCTAGGTGGGAAAATGAAGATCCATGGTGGTGAGTCACAACTCCTAATCTGCTGCTCTGAACATTTGTCTGTAGTAACATGACAGGGAGATGCTTTAATTCTACCAAAAGGGGCTCTTCGTGGTTCTTTTCTGTCTGATCAGAAAACTTTCTGGTTCTTTTGTTTGTGTAGGTCTTATCCTGTCTCTTTTATATTGATTGAGAATCTTCCGAAATGGAATTATTCTTTGTTCTTTTGAAGGGAGATTTAATCCCTGACTCTTTCTGTACAACAGGATTCTTCCTGGCTCTTTATTGATCAATAGAGAACTTCCTGCACAGAAGTATTCTTGGCTCTTTTTAAGTGAGGATTTACTCCCTGACTCTGAAGTAGGAATACTCGGTTCTTTTGTGAGGCATTTCTGTTTTCCTTGCTCCTTGTCCAGGGATTGCTCAGAACAAGTCTTTCAGTTTCTTAGTGAGGATTGCACAAGAGACTCAGATGGAGATCATAGATGGAACTGCTTTTTCCTATCTGGCTCTTTTCTCTATTTGATCTTGCTCTCTCATAGGTCACTCTTAATTACTGGACACCCTCCTGCTACCCTCCAACAGAGTATATGTTTCACTACTATGGCATTAATTCTGGTCCATACCTTCAAAATGGAAAAAAAAAAAAATTTACTAAAGATAACTTAGAACTGCAATGGGCTCTTGTAACCTCCCTGAATTTTCCACCTTTGAAGAGCCCTTGAATCCCATGGACCCAGAATCCCTTTTTAGAAAATGGTCTGCCTCCTTTACTTGATATTCAGAAGCTAAAAATAATGGTTTTCCCAATCAAATTTCAAGCAGGCCCTACAACAACCTCAATATACCTTATCTGAAGCTATTCAGTTATTTAAATACCATCTGTCTTCCTCTAATGCTATTCATTCTTTTTCCTTCAAATCTAAGACATTCATACCCTAACACTTTTTTCTTTTTTCTTTTTTTCTGCTACTCCAAATGTTTCCGTCTCCTCCACCATAATGAGCTTTATATAACGAGCCTTATGTTGTACTGCTTCTTCCTTTCCCTCACAAAAGCTGTTCTCCCCTTAATAAATCCTCCATCTCTTCGAGGACCTCAGAAACTATGGCATTTCTTCACTTGACTCATGGCACAATCTCACAACCCTAATTTGATTGCTGGTTATGTTCTTTTTTTATTCGCAAACTTCAGGTTGTCTCTAAATTCCTATATCTATCTCATATTGAAAGGAATTGTTTATTATCTTTTGAAACATTTTGCTTTTTACTCTAGACTTCAAAAGGAACCTCCTTCAACTTCAGTACTTTCCAAAAAAGCTAATCTGTGCTATCACTGGAATACAATTTCGGCTTTTTCATAGTCCTAAATATTTGCAATTATACCCAGCAGTACGAATACTGATACAATTATTATGGAAGGCAAGAGTACATATCCCTTGCTTTGTTAAATCAATCTAATAGTTGAGATGATGCTAAACATAATTTTACCTAATATATTTGTGACTGATGTCCCATAAACAATAATTGATTATTTTTCTCTTCCCAACTGAATGGGAGAACATCTCTATCAAAAGAGCTCATTTGTACTCCAAGATGTAAATCCATGAGACAATTATTTCTATGAACCTGGATAGCAACTATTGAGACATATTCTATTTGGCTTTTGGTGTCTGTCAACTAATTGAACTGGATCTTGTTATCTAGATAATCTGATTAAACTTTATCAAATCTTTAGCCAACCTGCCTTCCTTTCTCACTTTAACCACTCTGTTAACCTCTGATTTCAGATTTCTGGCACCTGTTCACTTCAGCAGCATGTAGTTTTCTAGGCACTAGATGAGCCAAAAAAGTCACAAAAATATGTTACAAATACAAGATTAGTCACAGAATCCTGGCCCATAAGGGATCTGTGACCTTCAATGGTTACCAGATCCTCAAGAAGAGGGTAGAAAAAAGAGAAAAAGCTACATGGATAAAAAAGGAAAAAAAATAATGAAAGAGGAGATAATTTTAAGATATCTAGAAATAGTAAACAATAAAATATTTTACTTATATCTCGTTTAAAGATATCATTAATAAAATTATTTCAAAAAGGGGCAGAGCATAACATTAGGTATACAAGATATAACTTTTTAAAATAAAAGCTATAAATATTAATAGTTTAAAGGATATGAAAGTTTTAGTTAAAATTAAGAAAACATTTTGCTTTGATTTTTTCATATTAGAGTTAAAGTGTTACTACCTCATGAAGAAAACAATATTTGTTTTATTTTTTAGAGTTAACATTTTATTTCTTAACTTATGTTTATGATTATGTTTTTTGAATGTTTTATTGTTGTTGAGGTCACTTTAGTTATGTTTAGTTGACTTTTATTTGAAGAATAGGTATCTAGTTTTATAAGAAGAATTAATAAACCTGAGAGTTTTCATGTAAAATATTTGAATTTCCAGCAAAATAATTACTGTAGAACATTCAGTGCTTTATGAGAAGCTGTTTTACTTCAACCCTTTGTTATTCTCATGTTTTTATATGGGAAATATATGTATATTTTCTCCAAATATCTCTTTAATATATACCAGCAGATGGCACAAATAGAGAACTAGCTTCTCTAGAGAGTAACTAAGCTAAGGACATTACCTCTTTATGACGGACTGCAGGTTTCACATTATAAGGCAAATCCTTCATTTCAAAATGTTAATCCATGTAGTACTTAGTAATTGAAGCCTGTGTGATTTAGAGTTTAGAAATGAATTAACTACAAAACTAGATTCTTTCTCCACTCTCTTTTTGTTGAGCCCTGGATTGTTATTCATTTTAGAATCTTGCCTTCTAGGACTTTGTTCCAAGAGAGTCTGAGAATTTCAATAACTAATGAATTCAGTAGCATTTCCTCCTTACTTAAATTATTTGTCAATTAAAATGTTATTAGTGAAATTAAGATTTACTTGCACTTTGTATCTATTAGAAGATTTGAGGGACTACTTTTATTCCTATTCTATAATGAAGATACTTAAAAATATGTTAAGAAATCCATCTAAAACAATTTAATATATTCCCATAGTGGAGCCTGGATTTGAACACAGGGAATCAGGCTTTATTATTCATACTCTTAGATGGTGGACTGTAAATTCTGTTAGAGCAAGGCAAAAGAAACTTAGTAAATTTGAGATATACTAGAAATGTCAATATATACCTATGATCTTTATTTTTAGAAAAAAAATTTCACTGCTCTGTCTTTAAAATAGTTAAAAACTATCCATCCCTCTTATCACCATGCTAGTTTCTAATCATTCTGTAGGACACAATAATGTGCAGCCTTTGCTATCCAATTCTGTTCTCTTAAACTCTTATATCCTGAAAAATATCCTTGGTAGGTTATCTGATTTCATTCCCTGGTTTAGGTAAAAATCAGGATGAGTTGGAGATGCCTTGTTAAAGGAAACAAGGATGTTTCTAGTATTTCTATGTGGAGATATAGAAAAGAATACTGTTTGATGCAGAAATTCCAGATAGGAATATTCCCTGGAAAATCTTATGCACATGTGTACCAAAAGGTGTAGAAACGACGTTCATAGCATCATTACTCTTTATAGCCCCAAACTGGTAACACCAAATATTCATCAAAAATAAAATGAATAAATAATTGTTATAATAATTAGAATTAATGCATTATAGCTATAAATAAAAACATAGTTTAAAAAGTAAGATGAAATAATGGATACATTTATACAAAAATCAAAAGCAATTAAAACTTAATGATATTGCTTAAAAATTCCTACATGAAATATAATAATACAAATGAAGATGTTATTATTATGAAATGGCATTTCTAGAGGTAAGAGTGGAAGCTATGACTAGATAAGGACACAACAGAGAATTTAGGTCCTATCAATTTTCTTTGGCAGGTCTTAGGTCACCGTGTGACTGTTTGCTTCATAATTAATTTTTAAACTCCACTTTCACATGTTTTGCATTTTTCTATATGTGTGTTTTCTGACACAATAAAGAATAAAAAGCAAATTCAAAATTTCCCTAATTTAATAAGTAAACTGAAATTCAAAAACTAAAATCCACCATCAAATGTGGTAGTAGAAACAAAAACAAAGACTTCAAAAAAGAAGACTTTCCTGTTAGACAAGCAAAATTACAAAGAGATTTAAATTAAAAAAAAAAAATGAAGATGGGGTAATTTAAC
The DNA here is from genome assembly GCF_000151845.1 of Pteropus vampyrus. Lineage (NCBI taxonomy): Eukaryota > Metazoa > Chordata > Mammalia > Chiroptera > Pteropodidae > Pteropus > Pteropus vampyrus. The sequence goes on along the minus strand of NW_011888845.1, from coordinate 3,928,461 downwards.
ACTCTTTGAGGAAAAATGACAAAATAATAATCTTACCTTTCTAAAATCACATCACACCTACTTGCTTTCAGATAAAAATTTAAAAAGTTGGTTTAATTCTGAAGGCTTATTCACTAATTAAATTTGAGATTGTGTCTACTTTGCTACACTTCATATAGCTCATGTATTAGTTTGTTAGGGCTTCCAGAACAAAGTACCACGAAATGAGTGCTTTAACGACAGAAATGTATTATCTCATAGTCCTGGAGTCTAGATGTCAGAGATAAAGGTGTTAGTTAGTAAGTTTAATTCCTTCTGAGAGCTGTGACAAAGAATCTAGTCCATGCCTCTCTCTTAGCTTCTGGCATTCTTTGCTATTCTTTGGCTTGCAAAAGCATCACCCTGATCTTGGCCTCCATCTTCACTTGGCATTCTCCCTCTGTCTGAGTCTGTCTCCAAATTCCCCTTTTTTATGAAGGCATTGAATTAAGGTGCACCCTAATGACTTCATTTTAACTTCATGACCTATTTCCAAATAAGGAGCACATTCTAAGGTATTGGGGGATAAGATTTCAACATATAAATTTTGAGAGGAAACAATTCAACTCATAACAGCTTCCTTTTTATTCCTTCTGTGTTTTTCATCTGGAAATCCTTTTTTCATTTGATTCCAATCCAAACACATTCAGTGGTCCTTTATCATTATTTACTCCTGCTGCCCACCTGTGTAATCATTGGCCTAAAAGTAAAATTTTGTTCATGTTGAATAAAACATTTAGCAACACTTTGGACTCTCCACTAAATCTTTTCTTTTGTCATTTACTACTGTAGACAGACTGGGCATTTTTAGAGTTCTCAAATTGCCAAAAGGTAGATTTATGATAGAATACTTTCACATAAGGACTTTTGAAGCTAATTAACATCTAAAGCTCATTTACATTCTTCACTGTAATCTTATTCTAACTATGCTCTTGTCTATTCCTTTTAATTAATGTATGATTTCCAACTTAAATGTATTTCCTAACCTCAAATTCTTAGTACTTATGAATTTAGCTATTTTTTATTTACTTTTGTTTATTATTTTAGAAAAGTAGCAACCTCCTTCCTCCTTTACTATAAGCAGCATGATTTCTTTAGAGCAATGTGTTTATGAACAGAGGAGCTGTATTAATTAGATCTCTTTATCTAATGCACATTTATGAAAAAGTAGCGACCTTTCTTTTTTGTCCTGGTTCTTGTTAGTGTTTAGAAGAATGTACATAGGACCTAGAAATTTATCTTGTAAAGGTAATTACAAAGATAAATGTATTGTTATCAGAAATTATTCTTGACAAACTGTTTTTGACAAGTTTTTATATTCATATTAACTGACAATAATACTATTCCGCTTTTCCATATAATAAATACTTCAATGCACTGTCAGGATTTCTTCTATAACCTTTATAAGAAAGATTTTAAAAATAAAGAAACTGATTTTAATCACATATACTTAAATTTGATCAGTAAATCCATCACATCTTCACAATAAACACTATGATCTCTTCAGTCTCAGTGTGACTGGTTTTCATTTTGATTTATTAGATGAAGCTAATTGTCCTTTTTGACACTGAAAATTCCACCAGGATTAAAGTTCTTATCGAAGACACTGGTGTTATTCACATTAATATATGCTTAAATGCTAATTATACTGATAATCTGACATAGTTTAAATTCTACGCAATGTTCACTTTTTCACAATATATTCCTGCAATATTTTCAAACTTATATTGATGTTGTAATTCATGTTCTTATTTAAGTGGCTCAAACTACATTGTTTCTGGTAAAATAAGTCATGTAAAAAAGATGTATTGCTGTGAGGTACCTTATTGCCCAGAAATCTTTGCAAATGGATTCTATGAAAGTAAAAATCTATAATGTATTTTGAATTCTGTAAAGATAAGCACTGGGTCCATAGTAGAAATACAGGTGTTATATTTTTTCTGGTATTTTTCAAAATATATCTTGAATTAATTAGTGGATAAAAGATTTGGAGAAGAGTGGTCATTTAAAAAAACTAGATTACTTAAAAAAAAATCAGTGGCTTCTGGGTGACATTTATTACCTCTCTGACAGGATATATTTCTTTCTTCATTTATATTTATAAATAAAAATAGTATAATGTTCTCTTCAGCTCACACATTCTATTATCTCATGCCCTTAAGACATGATAGTCTAAATGAATGTTGCTGAGTGTTTAAATTGAAAGTTATTTTTATATCTTATGTAAAAGCAATGAAATGTCCCCTCCTCCATTTTCCTATTGTGCTCATTATACTTTTGAATGGTCAACGAATGATGTAGGTACTATTGTTAACTATAAATTTCTTAGTATACTCCTTAAAGTTAAATCTGCTTAACATAGACAGTAATGTATAAAATTTATTCTACTAAATGTTTGGTCTATTGAAAAAAGTATTTTTGAAATTATAAATTTCTTTAGCATATTTTCTGGAAGGATTCCTGTTAACCTATATTTTTATTAATAAATAATATTCTATATTATGAATCATCAGCTCTAAAATATTTCTAATCTTATTTAAATAGCAATTTTTTAAATTAAATTTATGCTTATAGATTCTTTTAACTATTCAGTGATTATTTGCCTTATGTATTGAGTCTATTAAATGCTTCATAACACAAGACAGAATCTAAAACATGATATGAGGAAAGCACTTAATGCATTGTGGAGCAAAGAATTAAATTTATATAAGTTTATCCTATCTGGGATTTGAAAGTAACAAGAACATCCACTAAGGAAATCAAGCAATAGGGATATGGCTTCTCCTCACCCCTCAACCCCTGTTTTAAATTCTGTTGCCTAATTAGATACTGGAATTAGAAATAAAAGTCTTTGAAAAATAATTAGGAAAGCAAATTTTTACTGTCAGCTGCTGGAATATATTGGTTTTAAAGCACATTTAAGCAATTAAATAGTAGTTACAAACATTAGCTTTTAGCAGATGAAAAAAGTATATTAACTGTTTATGGGTCTGGGGAAATAGTTGAATTTACTACGTCCACATGCACTAAATTGACCTGAAAGAATTAGCGTAATGTCCTCCAAAAGTGTTGGTAATTAGTACCTGGACATAATATATTTTATTTTAATATATATCATTCAAATATACATCTTTGGTCAAGTTATTTACCCTGTGATAACTTTACTTTTATAAACTAGCCATTATAATTATCTAATGAAGTTAGCTACTTATATCAGGTTAAAACTGTAATATATTATCATGATATGGTGGAATTGACTTTAGAGTAAGATAAAACAGGCATTCATACTCATTTCTTGTACATTGAGTCTAAGCTATAATATCCTAGGCAATTAAATTCATGAATTTGATTGTGATTATATCTACATTAAATATTTTTGTATAGAACAAATGAAAATCATATATTATTTCTGGAATATAGAGAGAGTTTGACAAATACTCAGATTTCATATCTTTCTCCCTGTATTTTTATCTATATATTTAGACCAATATGATCTTTATTCAACATATTGTCTATTTGCTTTTTACTACATATAACTTTGACTTACTTTGATGGCATCTTTCTTCGTATTTTATTCTGTCTAAACTAAATTAACGTTATCTTTCTTATTCTGATGTGTGCTGATGCTTATTGCAGTTTCTTCCTAAATGTATTAAGTTCTGACATTTTACTCCAATTAGGCTTTTGAGCAATGTTGTCTCAGGCCCATTGAGCTCTTATTTTTGATTCTCCTTATGTTTAGTAAAAGAATATCATAGGCATTTCTTTGTTGTCTCAGTTATTATGAAATTAAGTCTATTGGAACATATCTAGAATTGTGTCCTTTGGTTATGCTAAACAAGAATCGTTCTGTTAGCTATCACTTCTCTTCATATCACTTCTTTTCATTCCATTGACACAGGCTTTTTCAAATTTTCTGGTGAACAATCAGGACATTTCAAGGAAATAAAATGTCACTCTCCTGCTCTAGAATCTTCAGATGTACTAAATAATTAGACTCCTTATGGATTTCCGATGCAAATTTGCATTTTCAGCCTTTTTCTCACTATGTCTTTATACGTATATCTGGCCAAAGCCATATTGGTATGTTCAGGTGCCTCACACTAAGTTTATATCCACCTACTACTGTGTCTTTTAAAATGTTCCCTCCTAACTTAGGACCTTCTTTCTCAGTCATGTCTGGCCATCAAAACTTTCTTTAGTTTTCTCACTCAATTTACATCCTAAGGTGACTAGATTTTCAGTCAATATGCTTAACTTATGACCTGTAATCAATTTTCACATTCTGGAAATTAATAATGTCATATCTAAGTTTTTATTGTTGAGTATAGAGTGAAGTGCTTGTATTTGGCTATAATGAATAAATTTTTGTGAATATATGCAATGCTTCAATAAATAGTTTTAGGCTACATTGTTCTCTTTTGGATACAATGGAGGTTTCAAAAACATAACAAAATATTTAATAAAAAATAATTTTTGTTAGGTTGAAAGGATGGCAAAGTATCTGATTATCAAATATTTAAATCATTGAATGAAATGTTGGCTGTCCAAATGTTTTTTTTCTGCTATGAGAAAGATGGTTTCTCTTTTCCTTTAGGATTATGCCAATATAAGTGTTGTTAGCTCAAAACAAAGCTTAAAAAATGAGAGTACAGAGTGAAGTAAAGCATGATAGCAGCATAAGATCTCCATTTTGTTTCTTCTTTATATCTATTTCTTTACTGTTTTATTCTCAAATAAATTATGAATGTTGATATATTTTATTTTTTCAGTGTTTTAAATTTTAAATAAAAATTTTTGTTCTATGTGTAAACATTTTCTTCATTAATGCATATATGTGACATGATTTTCAAGTTATTATCCATAGACATATATTAAGGAAAACTATATTGAAGCTATCAGCTCATTTTACTTAAATTAGAAAATACTTCTGGATAACAAAGTTAAAAAACAAACAAAAAGCAACAATATGTCTGCCTTCAAAGTAAATGGATGACAATTTTATCATAATTTATTATTCAAGACAATTTAAGTATTTAATAAATAAGGGCTTCAGAGGCTAAAGGTTTTATTACATAATCAAAGGCTATAATTTATGAAGGCTTAAAAGATTTTTTTAATAATAAATGTACTATAAAAGTTTATATAATGGTAACAGAAAACATAAAAGGATGGTTGCAGGTCATAAATGTACACACAAGTCTTCACATTGAACAAGAATGTAGGAGTGGAATTCTTGTGAATGGTATATATTTTAATCTTAAATTTTCCTTAAGATCATTATTGTTTTCAAATTTAACTTTGTTCTGCATTAACATTAACAGCTTCTTCTTTCATTATATCCATTCATAAGAGCCACTGTCAAGAGAAGGTGTACACAAGAATTCTATTTTTTAGCTACACTGTGCAAAATCATGCCTGAAGCTTAAAACATGAAATGAAGAACTATAATTTTAAAAAATGCAATAAAGGTTGTAAAATTCTACTTCTACATTTGAATATCTACTATGCATCAGATAGTAGAGACAAATGAGAGAGACAAATTAATCTGATTTTGAGGAGCTTATATTCTAGTTGGGAGATAGAAACACAAACAAATAATTATCATAAAATATTACAAGTGGCAAAACGATAGAATGAACAAATTGTTACCAATTGAACAGGCTAAAACAACTATAAGATAATCACTACAGGGTTTTCAGATTGTCAATGCAAGAGTGATTTTTGCACTGGTCCAGAGACCAGTAAGTAGCGAAATAGAAACCACTCCAGTCAGTGGTTCAGCCAGATAAAAGCAAAGCTTAGCAAAGTGCATACATATGCTTAAATGAGATTTTGAAAGGTGTCATAGTGGTTATTCTCAAGTTTAATGGAGAGATTATTTTTATATAAGTAATTAAAACTTCTAATAATTTATTTAAATTGCACAAACTTCTCACTCTAACTTTATAGTTTATATCCTGGAGATAAGACTCTTTAATTTAGATTCACTATTTATTGTTAATGAAAGATTATACTGTGATTGTTTTATATGTGCAAATGTTGTTGAGGCAGAAGAAAAGAGAACTGTGTAGTAATAGTGGATAGTGGTGTGATAAGTTATGCTTTAATCACCCAGACTGAAAGTTTTAATGAAAAGATAAAAATAGTTCACAATTCTGTGGAAGTTATAGCTTATGTCTAAGTTCTAAGACAATCACACTGCTGGTTTTGTAGAGTTGAAATGGACAAGAAAAACCAAGAGTTAGTAAACTGCAAGAACCTTAAAAATTACTTCATTTGAGGGCTTCCTTTTACATCATCTTATCCTTTTCCCCTCAGTCATGTCATCTTTTTTATTTTTTTGTCTGGTTATTCTCAATGCCTTCCACAGAGTGTAATTTAAAACATACTGAAATTAGCTAATAGTAGTTTACTTATTATGTGTTAGGTGCTGTTTTAAATGTCTCCTGCTATAATTAAATTAATCATCACAATGCTTGAGATGGCTACTCTTTTCATTTTCTAGTTGAGAAAACTGAGGTGCAGAGAGTCCATGTTCTGTCTTAAGGAGCATAATTTTAAATTTTTATTGATTGATCATCACTGTCATTAACGTTTAGATTTACTATGCCGATTTTTGTGATTTTCACGTGTAACATCAAGCCTTTGAGTGGAATTATATCTGATATAATGAATAGTAATTAATAGTTATGTTAAATATAATGCATTTTTATATAATAGTAAATTTTGATAAGATTAAGAAGTCTATTTAATATATAAGAATGACAAAGCTCCAGTTTTGCCCAAATATTTAATTTATGAAGAAAATTCAATATGATAAAGGAGTAAAAAATAGTTTGCAGTAAATACAACGCAGCTTAAATAATAGTAAACTTTGTCTAAAACAAAATAAATTGTGACTATCAAACATTTTCATTGCTAAAAGTTATCAAATCAAGATAGATAAAATATGGCAGAATGTTAGAACCATAAGAAACTTTAATTTTTATCTATCTGCTCCCTGTGTTGAGGGTTGACTCTGTTTACCCACACATACACTCAGAACTGTGGCAAGTAATTTTCTGACAACTCTTCATAGAATTTTGTAATTAGTATCACTAGTTCTGAAAGTTATTTTGTTGTTGTTGTTGCACAGGTGTAATTATTAGATATTAGAAGTGGGACATTTTTGAAAGAGCATGGTCTTTCAAAGCTCTAAGTTTGCCAAAGTTTTTATTCTTGGCGCTGACCCATGGTCTTTTATTCATATCTTATTTCATTACATTCCAACGAGACTCTTCTGTAGGCAGAAAATTGAGTCCACTCTGAAGTAAGTTTAAGAATAGAAATAAGAATGACAAGGATGAATTAGAAAATTATTTTTAAAAAGTAATCAGTGAAGAAAAGTAGACATATGACAAGTATGAAAGCAGAAAATAAGAGGATTAAGAGAATTACTGAGCAAAGCTGAATTTATAAAATCCTAAAGTGACAACATGAAGCAAAAAATTGTTGTGCAGAATGATAATGATATAATTTATATAGGGATCAGCATTATTACACTAAATTCAGCTTGTATCTACATGTTACAATTAGCTCTTTTGCTATTAGCTAATTTGCTATCAGATAATTACTATTTTGCTATTAGCTATTAGCTCTATTGTTAATTTTTATGATTACTCTTTATTTTATATAAAGCTACTTTTTTATAAACTCGGATTTTCCATAATTTTTATAAAATTTATGAATAATAATGTCTTTTTCAAATATCTTGATACGTTGGCAACAACCTTAGTTTATGATCCAATTTCATTAATTTATGGTTTATGTGATCAAATTATGCTAACATTTAGTTGGATTTAAATCTTACAGTTTTCTATAGACATACAGTTTTCTGTACGACAGTTTATTCAGGTTAAATAAAGTTGATATCTGCATTGTTTCTCAAATACATAATTATTAAGACTTGTAAAATATTCTAGAAATTGTTATGAACCCGATGAACTTAATATAGAAAATTTAATTAATAGAAAAAAAAGAACTCTCATTTTGAGACCTGGCCAATAACAGACTTTTCTAAAATTTTTAAATGTATATTTTTGTTGTGTTTTTGTTCTGGAGAATAAATTTGTAATGAGATTTATTATTTGCTATATATCCCCAAACTGAGTTATTTCATAGCTGAGTATATTGAACTATTTTCTCTGATGTCTTTTTTATTGGATCCTAATGAATGGTTCCAAAAGTCAATGTTATGTCATTGATAAAAGAAGCCTTTCAAAGTTAAATAAACACTTACCTGATGTTTTATTTCTGAAAGAATTTATAAAATAATAGAATAGCTTTCCAAAGTTACATTAAAATAACATCTTCTAGGTACAACTACCTTTATTCAAAACTGATTTTGGAACAAGACATTCTCAAGCTGATTATTTTTCAATGTAATCATGTGAGCAAGCTATTATGTGAGACCAGACATATCATTTATGAGAACCAGCACTTGCTTTTACATACTCTAGAAAAAGGAAAGTCTAACCTTCAAATTACCTAAGGGCCTCTGCACAAAATGCCTCCTATATTACCCCAAGTGATTAGAAAAAGAAATATGAGGATGCAAAATTACTTTGGGATTATCATTGGGATTTATCTGATATGGAGAGGGGAACTAATAGAATATGATTTATAACAATCTTTTGAGGCTCATGCTATAATTTCTGTATGGTTACCTCCTGTTTGAAGGGTGGGTTCTAAGAACTCAAGTGAGATATGGACATTTAAGGAGTTTATTTATCTAGCTAAATAGTTTTTATACTTAGAGCTCATTATTTTCTCTGTCATGACAAGCCAGTATGGGATAAAAAGTTTTAGAAGTCTCATGCCTTGGTTTTTGGAGGCTTTATGGTGCATTTGCTACACCCGTTGCCCACTGGTAACAACTGTTGAAACCAAGACAAAACAAACAAACAAACAAACAAACAAAAACAAAAACAAAAACAAAAACACCTCCTCCACAGGCATTTGCCATAAATTAGTTCTATTTGCGTCTTTGATTTGCATGTGTCTTAGTATTGACACTAAAATCTGGATCACATTTTTAAGACTTATACTACAGTACAATTGAAGCTAAATTCTAAATTTATATTATAAAAATGGCATCACTGTACATTTAAAAATAGGAAATATTTCACACATCAGTCTTTTAAATTTTTATCTTGAAATAATTTATGTTTGCAAAACATTGTAAATTATTACAGAAATTTCTATATACCCTGCAACTCACTTTCCTTAATGTTAATATCATACACTTCATGATGCATTGCCAATATTAAGAAATTAACACTGGTATAATACTATTGACTAAATTAGAGACTTTAGTCAGGTGTCACTAGTTTTCCTTAATGCCATTTTTTTTCTGTCCTTGTATAAAATCCTGGATACCACATTATTTAGACACACCAGTAATTTCCAGTTCTTTTTGACTTTTCTGAAGTTCTAGTCAAATTTTACAGTCTGAACTTATGAACTACACCTTCTCCAGGCCCACCTGAATTTTATTTCCATAGTACCTGACAGTCTTATCAACTTAGTACATTTTACTCATGTTTGAACTTACTGATGAGTGATGAAGATGATTTTTCTAAGTCATGGATAAAAACATATTTCATCTGTTTTTAGATCATGCATCTTTAGTTTTTTTATTGATTTATTTTAGGCTGTTTTTATATAAGCATGCACAAAGATACTTGAAGTCAAACATATTTCAATTTAGATGAGTCTTTTCCACCCCCTGGGCATTTCTAAGTTCTTTGGAAGGAACAGATTTAATTTAGTAATATGAAATAGTTTAACTGATCTAGGGGGAAAAAAATGTCTTCCCTGTTTCCCATTTATACCACAAATTTTTATATTCCCCCATCAGCTTGAAGGTGTTTTTTTTTTTTTTCATATTCTCATTTGCTATTGCTAAAATCGACATTGATGCAGTCTCTGAAATATATAAACATTAAATCACCACGATTACCCTCCTCCACCTTTGGCCTTTATGTTATATCTGTAGTTCCTTCCTCCACCTTTGGCCTTTATGTTATATCTGTAGTCAGTTCTTTGTGATTCCAGCTCAAAGTTTTACCTGTATCTAAATCCTCATCTCCTGCAGTCCCTTCATTGCCTCAACTCAGGTCCTTTTTGTATCTTACCTAGATGAGCTCAGCAAATTTTTGCTCTGATTTCCTGGCATTAAATTACTCAACTCAAGCCCCTTTTATAAATTTTAAAGTGAAGATAGCAAAATAGGGATAATATTTTAGATGCCATAATCAAAATCTGATAAAGTGACAGTTGACCAAAAACCTGAATAAAGAACATAAATGAAGGTTATAGAGTCCTAGGGAAAGTTGATTCTAGGTATAATGTTTAGTATTCCACAAAGTCCTCAGAGATCTACTGGGACAGCAAGGAGGCCAGTGTGGCTAAAACAGGATGAGCAAGAAGAGGAGTAGGAAATGAAATCAAAGAAGGCAGGACAAGGAAGGAACAAATTCTCAAAATATTGAAGGAGATTATAATGTTACCATTGGGGATGATCTAAATTCATCATTGCCCTGGTGGTACTTGTGTGGGGCGGGGTGGCAGGAGGGGGACTTGTTTCTTTCCACTGACACAGTAAAGAATTACAGTTCAGTGAAATTTAGGAAAAGCAAGATTTATTAAAGTACATTTCAAGAGAGAAACGGGCTATGCCAGAGATGGCTGTAGCCCTGCAGAATTTAGGAAGTCTACCTTATATTGGCCCTTGATGGGTGGTAACAGGGGTGATACTATCTAACTGGCATGTGAGGTCATCTTGATTGACATTTTGCCGTTATATAACTCCTTGTTTACATGTGGTTACCCAGAATTCAGTCTGTTATAATTTGACTCATGAACTTCCAGGCATATGTATGATATTATAATGATAGTAAAATGAGGCCAAGGTCAAAGAAGATCAGTATATATACCAACTGCGAGTGGTTGTGGCCAGAATAAACCAGTGGTTATTTTTGTGTTTTTTATGTCCTTGTAACGGTAACTTTTAACCATAAATTGGGTGTTTTGGGGTGATTGTAAGGGAGATCTCTGGGTTGGGCCTTCATTCCCCCATCACTCTTGTCTACATAACTGCCTAACATTAAGAGCTTGTGGTTTGACTTTGAATGATAGGGGAAGACATAATAGAGATTTTTAGCACAAGATGACATGATATAAATACACATTAATACAATCACTATGGCTGTTACATATGTTGAAGATGAGTATAAGCGGAAACGACAATATGCAAAATATTCAGATTCTTTCTCTTAATCTACAATGTTTTTAGTGGCAAAAGAAATCTCGTGTAGTTATGTCTCAAAAATTATTGTTCAAACACTTTTATGAGTGAGTTGTTCAGAAGAGAATGGATAGAGATATGTCTGAGTATAGTTAAAATAATATACAGAATATGGTATAGAGCTTGAAGAGATCTTCAAAGGAAATGAAGAGGTTGTCTTTAGTAAAAAACACTCACACCTGTAGGGAACACTTATAAGAGTTTATTTGAGGCAAATTGATGACATGCTGGGAAGCAAGATCCCAAATGCTCCAGAAAATGACAGTTTTTCAGTTTCTTTTATATGTTTGTAATTTAAGGAAGGAACATAGGAACACTACATAAGGAAGATAGAAGAAAGCAAGGTGGAAAAGTCTCTATGATTGCATTACAGGATTGTTAACAAGATTATGAGCTCCTTTGAAGGCCTCCAAAGGGTCTGCAATAGAGAATTACTTCTGGAACTTCAAAAATATGTTAACCTAGATGCATAAGAACAAAGAACAGGACTGGTTTAAGGCAAAGACAAACCTCCTATATTCCTGGGTCATGTCTACCCACCATGACTTACCTAGTTAGTAATTTATGATCAGATCTCCCTTGTGAGGTTATTTTCTGTTATATTTATTACAGATTCCATTTTGTCCACATGAGAAATCCAAAGCTTGAGTCACTTGTGGGGTAGGAGTTCAGATGATGAAAGATAACATTGCAGAATTCTGTGGTGACCTTGTAAACAGCATGATTGACAGATTAGTGTCATTGATGCCTCATGCAAATTGTGGTTTTGAGCTTGTGAGTAGTAGTGAAGCAGCAGGAATAAAAGATGGAGGTTTGCCTAGGGTACAGAGAGTTGGATGTTCTTACATGAGAGTTTGCTGAAGGCTATGTAGTGGTTATGGTGGGTCAGCTTCATTTGAACAGAAGGTTTTTGTGGATCTTCAACTTAGTTACTCCAATAACAATGTCAAGGCTGGTGAAGCAGCTGGCTCAAAGCTCCCCTTCACTCCCCTATATGGCATTTCTTACTTAACTTAGGCTCCTTTCTATTTTCCTTTCTCTGGTCCCAGTCATTTCTCAGAGCCCCCTTTTTTTTTTTTTTTTGTCTTATTCTCTATATTACCTTTATGATGTATCTATTTCCATGACCTCATTTGCCATTCCAAAGCTTAGAACATTTACCCTGTATCTTTATTTTAAATCTTTCTGCTAATCCTCACCTGACAGCTTTGTGATGACTCACAATACTGCTAAATAAATGTGTTTAAAAATAAACTCCTTTCTGAAAATCATTAAATAAAAGACAGAACACACACACAGCCAATCAAAAAAAGGTGTCCAAACAGCCAATCAAAAAAGGGTATCTGAACAGCCAATGAATATGTAGAATAAGATGTACAACTTCACCCAATAAAATACAAATTAAAACCACATTTCATAAACTACTACAAATCCAACAGAGCGAATAAAAAGAAAAGATAAAAATTTCCAAATGATGGTAAGAATAAAGAATAACTGGTATTCTTATGTGTTGCTGGGGGTTTAATTTTTCCATGAGATAAGGAAAGAGACTCTAAGATTTTGACCTAATGACAAAAACACAACAATAAGACAGGATGGGTAATTGTGAGTGTAAAATGTATACCTGCTAGCCATACATGGCTGATAGAGATTGCTAAAACCCACCCAGCACATTTTCTCTTTCTTTTTAGAAAACTTTTACCCAGATCTTCTCAGATGACTCTTATTTTTAAAAATACCCCGAGATGCTATGACATATGTCATACACTCCCCCCCACACACATGCACGCACACACACACGTACCTCCTCAGTGAGATATGTCTTCTTCATATCTAGATCTCCACACAGCTATTTATATTTATCAATACCTTGATGTGAACCTGAACTAAATTAATCATATATTTATGTTGAAGAATTCTGCTATGTTGAATTTATATTAACATCACATATAGAGAGAATTCTATATGCAGTAAGTTATTTTATATTTTTGGTGTTGAGATGGTGGTAGGGGAAGTGCAGAATCTATGATGAATACTAGCTAGATATTCACCAATCCTGATTCATCTTGCTCTGGATATAATTCTCAGTCCCTTTTGAAGTTGGATTGGGATTGTGTAATTAGATATTTTACTTTTATTAAAAGTAAAAAACAAAAAAACAAAAAACAAAAACAAACTTGGCAGTATCATTGCATTCAGTTTTTCTCATATTAAGAAACTGAGGTTCAGAGTGTTTAGATGTATAAATTTAATCATAAGTTATAAATTGCAAAGCAAGTAAGTGGTACTAGATCTTAGATGTTCTAATCGTGCTTTATTTTTTACCAGCATTTCATAGTGTTTTATGTTTTATCAACTACATTTTAGATTAAGTTTAAAAACTAATTTCAAGAAGAGTATAGCAAAAACAACTCTGAACACAAGAGAACATCAATAAAATAGAAGCATGAGAGAATAGAATCTTTTGAGAAAAATAAAAACTATGTAATGAATGAATTCTTTACAAAATAGTTATACACCAAAACAGATCGGGAATATCATAACTGGCAATTGTTCAAAATGAAGAAGAGCCTTAATTTTTAAATACTCAAGCAGAGGTTTTCAAAGGCTTCAAAACATAAAGGAAATCTCAAAATAAGAGATATCTATGGATTGTCTTTGAAAGTAATCTATTTATAAATCATCAACCTGTTTATATAAACCTGTTTACAAAGAAAACCAGTGAAAGCACTGCAGATACTATTTCCTTTTGGCATGAGGTACCTTTGAAGTTCACCTCAGTTTAACACGCTGAGTGTGAAATAAACATCAGGGTAATGCAATCTTATTATAGAAACATAGTCTGAAAATTAGTTTATAAAAGTGGAAGAAAAGGGCATTTTCCTATATGAGTATATGGAATGCATTGGAAAATACTGATATTTGTAGACTTCTTTGGCACGTGCAAAGGATAGCACATGTGTTGTGAATAAGAGTACTCTGATTCTAAAATATGGTTTGCCCTAAAGCTAATCTTTTGAATAGTCTCTTTTCTTTCTTTTTTTTTTGGTTACAGCCCATTTAATTAATTATTATTATTTTTTTTATGATGACATTGGTTAATGAAATCCAGTAAGGTTCAGATAAACATTTTATGTTGTGTGTTCACCTTCTATAGTTATATTTCTTTCTGTCGCCACATATTTGACCCCCTTTACACTGTCTACTTCCCCGCTCCCTCTTCCCCTCTACTGTCTAGTAACCATTAGTCTATAGTCCATATCCATGAGTCTGGTAACCACTAGTCTATAGTCCATATCCATGAGTTTTTTTGTCCTGTTCATTTGTTGCTTTTAGGTTTATATTCCACATATAAGTGATATCATGTGATTTTCAACTTTTTCTGTCTGGCTTATTGGTATAGCCACTGTGGAAAACAGTATGGAGGTTCCTCAAAAAACTAAGAATTGATCCTACCATATGATCCAGCAATCCCTGTACTGGATATTTACCCCAAAGACTTGAAAACCCATATCCAAAAAGATATTTACACATTGATGTTCATAGTGGCATTATTCACAGTGGCCAGGACATGGAAGCAACCGAAGTGTCCTAAGATAGATGATTGGCTAAAGAAGCTGTGGTACATATATACAATGGAATATTGCTCAGACGTAAAAAGAGATGAATACTGCCATTTGCGACAACGTGGATGGACCTCGAGATAATCATGCTAAGCAGAATAAGCCAGACGGAATAGTCTCGTTTCACTCTTCATTTTCTCTCTTGTTATTTTTAATCAGCATCATGGATTTTCATTCTATCTATTCACCAATAACTATCAAATGTATGTTTAAGCCTACATATCTCCAAACTCATATGGCCAACGACTTTCTGCTCATAATCACTTGGGTGCCTCATAATATCTCAGACTCATCATGTGAAAAATAAACTCTTTTTCTTCCTCTTTTCTCTTAATTTAATCTCAAAGGAAAAAAAAAAAAAGAACTTACATTCCTCACTCCCTCATGTTAAATGGCCTTATAACATCCCTGACACTTCTCTTATACCACATATTCACAGAAGTACCTGTTGCTTCTGCTTTCAAAACATAGCTTAAAGCTGACTGCCTCTTAACCAGCTCTGCTGCTGATATTCTCATTCAATTACCATTATTTCTCTCTGGAATTATTTCAGTAACCTCTCAAACTGGTTTTATACTATTTCCATACTTACCCTCATTTAATTTATTCTCAAAGAAGAAGCCATAATAATTGTTAGTAATTTATATTGATGTAGGGAAGAGGCATAAGAACTAAATGTTAAACCAAGCTGTGTTTAGAGCCTTCAGTGTGCTGCCAGGATAAAGGAAGATTCCTCCTGGAATTGCTAACAAACCTTTTACTCCTACCACAACAGGAAAACAGAGTTTTTAAGTTGTATCCTACTCAAAATAAACTCAGCCATTCATTCTCTATGGCCAAACCATGAAGAACCTATAGAACAAAGGCTGAGTTTGCTAGCACACCTTTCACTCTGCATACCCATACCTTTCATGTTATATACCCATACTATCAAAGGAAAACAAGTAAATGGTCTTTAAACTGTAATTCATAGAAATTAAGAATGATAAACAAAAAAATTGAATTTCTCAAACACTCAGGGTCTCTCTCAGTCTCTCTCATTCTCTGTCTCTGAGAAGAGACCATGTTTAAATTGTGGAGCATTATTGCTTCTCTAATAAACTTTCTTTTTGTCTACCTGGCGTGCACTTGAATTGTTTCCTGCATGCAGTCAAGGACCCTCTCTCTCTCAGTGCAAGACTTAAATCCCCACTTGGGGGGATTCGCCCATCATGCATCAATATCGTGCCACTCATACTCAAAATATTTTGATGGTTTCCTTTTTCATGCAGAATTAAAGCCAAATTCTTTACTTACATTGGCCCACAAGGCCTTTTACGATGTGACACCTCTTCCTTCTCTGACTTTAATGCTTATTATTTCTCCCCTCATTCAATCTACCTTTGTCATATGAAACTTTTTGCCATTTGTTGCACATGAAAGGTACACTGCAGCATTTCATCTTTTGTTCTTGCTGTTCTTTCTGCCTAGAATGCTCCTTTGCTATATATATACATATGTAAGTTAGGGGCTGAACAGAAAACTGATGATATACTAAAATGAAGATAAAATTGAGGAAGGTTTTTATAGAAAGGAGCTAATCACTACTTTTTTGAGCATGGTGGAGGGGAATGCTGTGTCAGAAATGAAGAAATACATCATATTTTATTTCCCCACTAGTAGATTAAATTAATGTATATTACATCACTGTCCTGGCCCACCCTGCCCCCCAAAAAATCAAATTAGGAGGGAAGAAATAGACTTTTCTTTTGTCTACTTTTCTATCCTCAGGATTTAATGCAGTGTGAATCATCTATCAAACATTCAGTAAACAGAATGAATGATTGAAGAGGAAGAGGAAGAGTAGAAAGAGGAGAAGGTGTTGTGATAGTAGTAATAGCAGCAGCCCTGCTATTAGTAGTAGTTGTAAAAGTAATGCTTATCAAGCCTTGAAAATGTACCAGATATTGTTGTGTCAAGGGCTTTCATTGCATTATTTTAATCTGCACAACAGTTTATTACATAGGGACATTTTCTCATTTTAGAGATTAGGAAACTGAGGTTCAAAGAAGTAAAATCACACAGGTAGCAGTTGGTAGAACATCATGGCAATAAACCTGACTGCAAAGTCCTGCTCCCTCTCTGATGCACATCACTATTTTTGAAATTGTTTTGTTTTTTTAGTTGATACTTGTTAACTTTTCTGTCTACAGAGTAAGAATCTTGAGTGTTAGGCAGTGATCTTGCTAGTATGTCAAGCTTCTGCAAACCCTCTATATTAGTTTACTAGGGCTACCATAACAAATCACCACAAACGTGGCAGATTAAAACTATAAAAATACATTTCTCACAGTCTGGAAGCCAGAAGGCCAAAATCAAGGGTGTCAACAGGTCATGCTATCTAAAAGGCTCTAGGGAGGATCCTCCCTTTTCCAGTTTCTGGTGGCTCAAGCATTGGCTTGAGGCAAATAATAGAAATCATTGCCATTATTTTCAGATGGCCTTCTTGGCTTATGGCAAATAATAGAAATCATTGCCATTATTTTCAGATGGCCTTTTTCCCTGTGTCTCTGTAGGTCTTTTTCTGGCCCTTATTAAGACATATTTATTTAGAGTCACTCTAATCCAGGATGATCCCATCTTTATCCTTCAGTTATGTTGCTAAGACACTATTTCCAAGTAAAGTCACATTCTAAGATTCTGGGTGGGTAAGAATTTTTGTGGGGACATTATTCAACCCATTACACCATTCTTTCTAGGGACTGGGACTAAGACTTTTTATCCAGTCTACATAACTGCCAGTGAGGATTAAACTCCTTAAGAAAAGATAGCCAAAACTCATCAGCTTCAAAATATTACACTATCTCCTAATTTCCTGAATTATTGCATTCCATCTATGTTAGGTACCTTTTCTTCTCTTGACTCTGAGATTAAGATTGATTGACACACCACTTCTAAGAAGCAAAGCATTACACCAAGGTCCCAAATGAGAATCCATATTTAATAATGTACAGTTAATATTTGGCATTTTCATGTTTTAACAACAAGGAGGTTCTGCTATCTTAAAGACCCTTTAGATAAAATCATCTATAAAATTTAGATGATTTTTTTAAACCTATGGCTTATCTGGTATGGAAAAGAAAAATTCTCAAAGGCCAAAAACAAAACTGAATCATAAGTCCTAAAAAGGACACAAATTCTGAAACGAGTATGCCTTCAGGGCATGCTGATCCTAGGTAAAGTGGAAATTGTATTTTAATAATTGGAGATAATATAAGAGGTAAAGGCTAAGATGCTTGAAAACTGGGAAGAAACTCCAGGAAACCTTGTGGAAAAATGGATCCCCCAAATTTTATACTTCTCACCTAAAAAATGTTGTAACAACACTCTATGCCACAAAGGATGATGGAGAGGAAAAAATGTCCCTTGAAAATTAATAATCATAATCTAGTCCTCATATATACATCAGACTTTCAGGTTAAAAGTAACTAATTTTAATACATTTAATGAGCATTTTATTTATGAGAAACTACCAAAGTATCTAAGAGCACTGAGAGCATCAGTTAATATCGATGTGTGTGCAAAATGTTTATTGCAGTAAAAAAATACTTAAAAATCAAAACCGAATTAACCTAAATGTCCATCAATTAGTTTTCTGACTGACTGAATAAATTAAATACAATACAAATTAAATATTAAATGTGCATATGAGACTGTGTAGCTGTAAGAGAAATGAGATTGAAGTTCTCCCTTTTCAGAGAAAAAAGAAAAAAAGTAGTCTAGGAAGAGTAAAAGAAATGGAGCCGCATGGTTCCCAAAGTTGAAGGAACTGAGTCTCCTGGACAGTTTCATTAAACAGTTGGCAAAATTTCTGGAAAATAGAAATAATTAGTTGATGTGTCTCAGCTAAATGGGACAATGAATAGTCTCAAAATAAATGTCTGTGACCAAAGATGGCCTAAAGCAAAACAGGACTTGATAAGACAGGAAAACAGGGATAATACATAATAGGTCCTAACCTGTGTAGAGCGATGACTGAGAATAAGCTAGATGTCCTCTAATACCTAGGAAAGTTAAAATGTGGCATGAGCTTAATGTAAGAAAGCAGTGTAGTCAAACTGTTGGAGAGATACAAAAAACAGTAAATGTTAAGCCTGAAATAAGAAAGTATATAATTATATGTATATATGTGCACATACACATATACACATACACAAATACACATACATGTGTATACATGTACATAAATATATAAAAGATGTACATATACATGTGTATATAAGATAAATTTTACTTTATATAAATTATTTATAAACACTACAATTGTTTATATAGAAATAATATACATATAGGATATCTAATGCACACCTCAGTTTGCAGACTGAGATTTACATACATTATGAAAATACATATGTATAAAACTAGAAATAAATCTATAATATGTTAATATAAAAAAAGCTAATCTTAGAATACTGTATACATTATGATTACATTTAGCAGGAGACTTAGTTTGCATTTTCCTCAAAATATACTCAGAGACAAAATTAAATGCAGGTAGATTTTTTGAGAGGTGATCCTTGGAAACAAATTAAGATGTATGGAAAGTGAGGCAGAGAAGGAAGAGAAGTCAATAAATGACATGATATGTTTATGGTTCTGTTATAGATAAGGACAACTGGGCCTCAATCCTATGGGAGACACTCTGAAATTTTCTGAAGCATGCCTCATAAGTTCCCACTGGAGGACAAAGAGGGAGAGGTATTTATCCATGGACTCTTTTCCTCAATTTTGTGAGAATCCTCCTCCTCCTTGCCCAGTGATTTCCAATACACGTTGCTTACACAAACTTAAGGGTTGCTAACACAAGCCCATAGGCTCCCTCTACAAAAAAAAGACCCAAGTCGTTGGAGTGAGAAGTTGTCAGTGACGAATTAAGTACTGTGGCAGATTCCTATGATACAGGATATCCGTGGGCTGTGGGGCCTCTGGAGCATCAAGAGCATCTACTGTGGTGAGAAAAGAAGGAATAAAAATATCCTCATGTGTTATTGGATTTGAAGCTATTTTCATAAGCATGGGGATCTATGTGAAAGGATACATTTATTTATTTTTTTTTTTTTTATCTTCTCCATTGAAGAAGAGGTTAGAGTGTTTGATAATGTTTTGTTTGTCTTTGGGTTGTTTGACTCATTGCTGTACGGATATAGTGTTTTGATATTAAACATAATAGCCATTTGTTGAGGAGAATATTTTTACTACTTTGGTATTCCACCCATTAAACAAATAAATTTACTAGTATAGTTTGATTTCTGAAGATCACATCATTACATAGGAAGTAGAGGAGCTTTAATAAAGCAGCTCAGTGAGGCATTCCTTGGCTGATGATGACATTACAGAGGATAGTGAGGGTGATGAGTAACTAAAATCTTTTTCCACTTTTGGAAGAGTTTCTGGTTACCTAATCTGTACCTATGTGTTTAATTGTTCAAATTATATTTAAAATATGTTAAAATCTGTGACTGGGGAAAATGGAGAAAAAGAAACAATCCAGAGGATAGCATTGACTAGTTGTCATCCACACTTAAAATCAGAGGACAAGCACAAGACTTTGTATGTGAGAGAGTTAACAAAAATGTCTTGGATAAATGGTGTCTACATTGATTAATATTTGCTTGACTACCTGAATGAGTAAAGAAATGCTTCAGTCAATCAGTTAATTTTACAGATGCCAAAATCTGGAAATCTGGAAACAACTATTTCACGACAAACTCTCAAATTAATTTTTTACATTATTATTAATTTTTTAAAATCATTATTTTTTACATCATTAATTTTTTAACAATAAAAATTTATACTATGAATGCAAGGTAAATCTACTTAACCCCAAAGTCTCAGTGGCCTACCACAAGGGTTTTTTTTCTTGATTTCATCAAAGATCAATGAAAATCAGTCATTCCTTCCTGGCACATTCCTCTGATCTGTGACTTAGGGATTTGGATTTCTTTCTTCCATGGTGTTGCTTCACCATTTTGAAATCCTTTCCTTTCAGTCAAGTGGAAGGGGGAGAAAGAGAATATGGAAGATAGTTCAGATTTTTTTTTTTGCCAGACCTGGTAGTGAATTTTATCACTTCATACATTTCATTAACTAGGATCTTATTATGTGCAAAGGCAGTTTAGAATTGTATCCAAAGCAAGAAGAATCAGGATTGGTGAACATCTAGCTAGACTTCATCATAGCTACTTCACTTCCCTACCACCA
>NW_011888845.1:3895387-3906525 GCF_000151845.1 Pteropus vampyrus | reverse complement strand
TCACCTGGTAGACATCACATTATACTCAGAATTACTCCTTTCTTTTTAAGATTGATGCTTTCTTTACATAAAGATTATAGTCTGTTTCTTTATCACATAGGAAAATTTTCCCACGTTACAGAAGTTTTATTCTTTCTTAGCCCAACCTTCTTAAACCAATCTGAAAGATATTTCCACACAGGTAGCAAGCCTTTCTCCATTTTTTACCTAATGTGTAAGAGTTTTCTGCTGCTGCAAATCACCACACATTCTGTGGCTTAAAAGAACAAAATATATTATAATTTCTGTAGATTGGGAGCCAAATGTGAGTTAGCTGGGTCCTCTTCTCAGTCTCTCACCAGGTTGCAATCAAATTAATGTTGGGGCTGCATTCTCATCTAACGCTCAGATCCTCTTCCACTTTCGCATTATTGGCAGAGTTCAGTTCCTTGCCTTAGTATTATTGAAGTCTTTGTTTTCTTGCTAGCTGTTGGCCAGAGACCACACTCAGCTTGCCTTTAGGTTCTTGTCTTGTGGCCCCCTTTATAGTCCTTCTCAGCATAGCAGCTTACTTCTTCAAGGGCTCAGGTAACTATAGTCTGCTAGTCTGCGGTAACATTTTTTATGGCAGTTAACACTTCTATTGTGTAACTTGAACAGGTCAAGGAAGTACCTATGGCATCATATTCTCAGGTTTGGCTCACACCAAAATAAGGCGATATTCCAAAGTTTGTATACCAGAAGCCAGAATATTAAGGGCCATTTTAGAAGTGTGCCTACCATATAATTTCTTAAATAGTAGGGAAAATTTATTAGAGGAATTTTAAAACACTAACTAGGCTTTCTTCTCCTGATTAAAATTACTACTGATAAAGATTTTAGTTTTAGTCAAGAAAAGTGAAATTGATTGGTTTATTAATGACACTTCAACAAAGATTTAAAATGTCTTTAAAATGCATAAAAAACAGCAAAATACAATACAATTTAAATACATAAGAAAATTAAAGCAGGAGCATTGTTACACATAAAGTTTATATTCTGGGATTTTTATTTGGTTTAGATAAATCTGTAAGACAAAACCCTCACCCTCCTCTACTATAATGTTAAAAGATTGTTTCAACATTATATTGAGTTTTTGAGAAAAATCAGGTAAATAATATCATAGTTTGTAAAACAATGTGGTATATAGGAAATTATTGAAAGAGTAGTTGGGAAAATAGCTATAGCTACCAAGCACCAAAAAATAAAATAAAATCACTGCCATTTAAAGTGGACTTGAAGAGACATCATTCATTGTACCTACTATGTCTGGGAGCATTCTCTATAAATTATATTGTATATTATGCATCCAATTTCTGTTTGTTGTAATTACTATAAAAATCAGGAATAATTATTGTGCCCATTCTTTTAGTTGGAAAAACACATTGAGTAAAGATTTGCCTAATATTCACACAGCTAGTAAATGGTTAACTCAGGATTTGCATCTATGAATCTTTAGACTCTAAGCCCACCTCAGATAGCTACTCTGCAGTAGACCTTGGCATCTGTAGATTTAAATGCTGTTATTTTCACTATTTACAAGCAAATGTAGGATTCTAAAGTAGGTAATATTGGATATTTTAAAATAGAGGTTTATAATAAACATCAAGGTTGTGTGGCTGAGCTTTGCAATTAGCTAGAGAATAAACTGAATACAAATTTTGAATCTTAATAGGTGTTTTTAATCTACTTGACATAATATTTAGATGGACCCTTGTTGTCTTTCTTATTTTGTTAAAAATTACTCTGTAATTTAAACCAACAATTAGCTGTAAGAAAGGTGTTTTTTAAACACTAAAATAAGTATTCTTAGCAAATATAGGGATCTGATTAATGGTATAAGAACTCCACCATACAACCCATCTGGAAACAAAGATAAAAAATTCACAAACCAATTTCAACAAGTACTCTAGTCTCTACAAATGTACTCATCAAGTAAAAGACAAAGCTCCAATAAAATTGAGATTAGTTTATACTGTAAGCCTATGAACAAGAATCACACTTTTATTTTTTAAGGAAATATGATTTGGGAATATTACATGTATTTTCATATTT
This sequence comes from Pteropus vampyrus, assembly GCF_000151845.1. Classification (NCBI taxonomy): domain Eukaryota; kingdom Metazoa; phylum Chordata; class Mammalia; order Chiroptera; family Pteropodidae; genus Pteropus; species Pteropus vampyrus. Next base: position 3,904,452 of record NW_011888845.1, on the reverse strand, counting down.
TTGTACTTTTTTGGGGAGAGGTGGACCTTTTACATATCAAACTTCTATCCATTTCAAACAAATTCACTGATTGTGTTCGAAAGCTTTTTTTAATTTATATTTTCTATTTAATTTACTTTCTTATTGAGGTATAATTGTCATATACCATTATATTAGTTTCAGGTGTACAAAATGATTCAATCTTTGTATACACTGCAAATTAATCACCACAATAAGTCCAGTCATCATCCTTCACCATACAAAGTTACATTTTTTTTTTCATTGTGATGAAAACTTTGAAGATTTACTCTCTTGGCAAATTTGAAGTATGCACTACAAAATTATTGACTAAAATCCTTGAACTGCGTGTACATTACAAGATTATTTATTTCATAATTGGAAGTTTGTATCTCTTGATCCCCTTCTCCCACTCCTCTAATTCCACAAATTACCTTGTGTTCTGTGTCTGAGTTTTGTTTTCTTTGTTTGTTTGTTTTGTTTTTTAAATTCCACATGTACATGAAATCATGTGATATTTATTTTTCTCTGATTTACTTCACTTAGTGTGATTCCATAAAGGGTCAATTACATCACAAATGGCAAGATTTCATTTTTTTATTGCATATTTGTGCTTTAATAAATGCTACAAACTTACAAACAACATTCTTTGACAGTTTAATTATTTCTTTATATTCTATACTAATTTAATTTGAGGAATTTTAAATAATACATTATTGATATTTTAATTTACTTTTTAAATATATATATATTTTTTTCAATTACAATTGACATAATATCGTATTAGTTTCTGATATACAACAGAGTAAGTAGACATTTATACAATTTACAGAATGATAGATACTTCACCATGGAGAAATATTCATATATATATTCATATAAATAAATATACACATATTTAATATTTATAACAGGTTGCTTTCATATCTTGGTTATTGTATCTAATGCAGCAATGAACTAGAGGTGCATATATATTTTTGAATTAGTGTTTTTGCTTTCTTCAGATAAATATCTAGTAGTGGAATCCTTGAAGAATTTTTATTTTTTGAGGAACTTCCATACTGTTTTCTACAGTAGGTGCACCAATTTACATTCCACCGACAGTGAACAAGGGTCCTCTTTTCTCCACATCTTTGTCAGTATTTGTTATTTCTTGTACTTTTGATAATAGCCATTGAAATAGGTGTGAGGTGGTATCTAATTGCAGTTTGATTTGAATTTCTCTGCTTAGTGACATTGAGCATCTTTTCATGTGCCTGTTTGCCATCTTCTTTGGAAAAAAATAATGTCTATTCAGATCCTCTGCCCATTTTTCCCACTCTTTTAATGCCCCCCTCACTTCTACTCCTGATCTATGGATGTTGCTGTCTCCCTTTTTAAGAACTGGATCTATGAAGGCGGGCGTCTCTCCGCCACGTGCTCGCAGCGCGCACCCAGGGACCCTGGCACACCCAGAGCACAAACCCAGGACCTTCTGCATGTAAAGCAGATGTGCTAACCATCACACTATGGACCCACCCCTATCTCTGCCCATTTTTAAATCAGATTCTTTTTTACTATTGTGTTGATTGAGTTTTTAATACATTTTTGGATATTAACCTCTTATCAGATATATGATTTGCAATATTTTCTCTCATTCGGGAGGTTGCCTTTTCATTTTGATGATAGCCTTCTTTTCTGTGCAGGAGCTTTTTAGTTTCATATAGTCAGTCCCATTTGTTTAGTTTTTTTGTTGTTGTTGTCTTTGTTTTTGGAGTCAAATTTAAAAAATCATTACTGATACCAGCGTCAAGGAGCTTATTGCTTATGTTTTCTTATGAGATTTTATGATTTCAGGTCTTATATCCAAGTCTTTACTTAATTTTGAGTTAATTTTTGTGTACGGTGTAAGACAGCAATCTAGTTTTATTCTTTTGCATGTAGCTGTCCAGTTTTCTCAGTGTCATTTATTGAAGAGACTGTCCTTTGCCCATTGTATATTCTTACATTATTCTTTGTAAATTATTTGACCATATGTGTATAAATTTATTTTGGGGATCTCTATTCTGTTCTATTGGTCTATGTGTCTGCTTTTATTCCAATATCATACTGTTTCGATTACTACATCTTTGTAATATAGTTTGAAATCAGGGATGGTGATGTCTCCAGCATTGTTTTTCTTTCTCAAGATTGCTTTGGCTCCTTTCAGTCTTTGTGGTTCCATACAAATTTTAGGATTATTTGGTCTAGTTCTGTGAAAAATTCTATTGCAAGTTTGATAGGAATTGATTTGAATCTGTAGATTGCTTTAAGTAGTATGAACATTTTTTAAATATTAATTCATCCAATTGATGAGCATAGAGTATTTTTCCATTTATTTGTGTCTTCTTCAATTTCTTTCATTAATGTCTTATAGTTTTCAGTGTGCAGGTCCTTCACCTTTTTGGTTAAATTTATTTATAAGTATTTTATTCTTTTTGATGCAATTGTAAAATGGAATTATTTCTTAATTTTTTTTTTTTTTTTAGTTTGTTAGTAGTGTATAAAAATGCAGCAGATTTGTATAATGAATTCATTTATTACTTCTAATAGTTTTTTGGTGGAGTCTTTAAAGTTTTCTATGTATAAAAACCTGTCCACAAATAACAATAGCTTTACTTCTTCCTTTCCAATTTGAATGCCTTTATTTATTTTCTTGCTAATTGTTCTGGATATTACTTCCAATATTATGTTGAATAAATGCAGTGAGAGCGAGAATCTTTGTTGTCTTCCTGATCTTAGAGGAAAAGCTATCAGCTTTTCACTGTTGGATGTGATGCTAACTGTGGGCTTTTTATATATGACCTTTATTTTGTTGAGGTGCATTTTCTCTATACTACTTTGTTGAGCATTTTTATCATGAATGAATGTTGAATTTTGTCAAATGCTTAGTCTACATCCATTGAAATTATCATATATTTTTTATCTTTTTTAAATGTGTATATCATATTGATTGATTTGCAGATGTTGAACTGTACTTTCACGTTGGTGGTCAATAGGTTTTTCTAGCACCTTTTGTAAGCAAGTTTATAGTTAGCATTTTTCTTCCCCAGAGAAGTCATTTACTTCTCTTCAGTGGATTGCTTTCCAAAATATAATATGATAAGCACTCTTGCCTCACTGCATTTTTACAAATCAGCTCTACTGTTAGTAAAATGAAACCGTATTTTGCTCACCTAAGCAATCTATCATTTATTTATTTTACTTAAGAAATCATCTTTTTAGATAAGATTTATTATGGAGGATTGTGGCTTTCACAGATGATGACATGAAAAATATATTGTTAAAATTCTTTTTGTTCATTGGTTAAAAGTTTATGTTCTCATACATGAGGGAAAGATCAAAGACTAATTATCTTTCTTTAGTCACCCATTATATTAATGTTTTCTCACTCTAAGCCAAAGTTCTCAAACCAACTTTAAGATGAACTTTTTCAGTTCCAGATAGAAGTCTCCTAAGACAGTATGCTCATATAGTATACACTTATTTCCTTTTGACCTGTTTCCCCATTGGCTTCAATTACATAGAGAATAAGAGAGTTAACACATTTCAGTACCTTTAGAGAGCATGCTATTAATGAAACAGTGCAAAATAACATCACTGAGTCATCCTTGATCCTAGTACTTTATCTTAACTCTTTATACTTCTTTTTCCAGTTCAAATTACTCACCTCCATCTTGATTGGGTTCTATTTAAACAGAAGATTCATCACCAAAAAATGTTTTAAGAGTAATCAGTTTAACCATGAACGTCTAAAGTGTGGTTCTCCATTCAAATATTTAATTGAACATAAAATAAAAACCACATATAATTTCTATTGATAATTGATGATTTCATTTTAGACAGATTGAAGTATAGGTTTTTAATGTGATGCTATTAGCAATAGTCATATTCATTTGTTGTTTTTTTTTAGAATACGAAGTATGTTCATAACTGAAAAGAGAAATGAGCAAAAGTCTAGTCACCCAAATGAGATATTACATGTTTTCTAGAAGATACTACAGTGCTTTCTGAAATCAGGTGAGTCAGTATTTGCTTTTCTTTTTCTTTAAAAACATTTGCCACATTTCCCTTTCTAATTATAAGAATATGGAGAATGATGAACTGTGTGTTTGTGTGTGTATAAAGCTATTTTCTTCAAATATGTTTTAGAAGTTTAAACAACTTGCCATTTAAAATAAATACCACCTCACATCTGTTAGAATGGCTATCATCAACAGGACAAGTAATAAGAAGTGTTGTAGAGGTTGTGAGGAAAAAGGAACTCTCATACACTGCTGGTGGGAATGTAAATTGGTACAGCCACTGTGGAAAACAGTCTGAAGGTTCCTCAAAAAATTAAGAATGGATCTACCTTTTGACCCAGCAATAGCACTTCTAGGTATTTATCCAAAGAAAACCAAAACAGTAATTTGTAAAGATCTATGCACCCCTATGTTCATGGCAGCACTATTTACAATAGCCAGGATAATGAAAGCGACCAAAATGCTCATCAATAGATGATTGGATAAAGAAGTTATAGTTCATAAATACAGTGGAATATTACTAAGCCATAAAAAATGAAATCCTACCATTTGCAACAACGTGGATGGACCTAGAGGTTATTATGCTGAGTGAAATAAGTCAGAGAAAGATAAATACCATATGATTTTACTTTTATGTGGAATCTAAGCAACAAAAAGAACAAACTAATCAAAACCAGACTCACAGATATAGAGGACAATCTGGTGACGGCTGGAGGGGAGGAAGGTTGAGGGACTGGGAGAATGGGGTGAAGGGTTAAAGAAGTACAAATTAGTAATTGATAGATGGTCACAGGGATGGAGAGCATGGCATAGGGAATGCAGTTAGCATTAATGTAATGGCTAGGTGGAGAGCCAGAAGAGAGAAAGAGCAATTAGGGGGATCGTTTTATAAACTATATAAATGTCTAACCAATGTACTGTATACTTGAAACTAACAATACAATAAAATTCAAAAAATAAAATAATAAAAAAAAGAAGGGCGGACAACTGGAAACACAGAGGCAGAGGGTGACTCTTCAAGCAGGTAGATGGTGGAAACAGCTTGCTCACATTAAGAATCTCACATCAGAGATACTCCTGGAGGACCTGTGTACTTTGCAAAAGAAACCATAAAAAAAGCCTGCAGTTACGCATAGGTGGTGAAGAAGACACTGCACTATGTGACAAAGGTTTCAGGCAGGCAGATGTGGACTCTAACTTTTGGGGATTTGAACCTTATATAATTTTGGAAACCCTCTTACAGGAAAAAAGATTACAGAATCCTTAACATAAGATTAGATATAAATGAATACGTTTATAATGAGTAAAAACATCACAATAAGTTCTGTAAGCTGGTTCTTATTTTAACCATATGCCAACTGTATTTTTTACAATTGCATGTTATATTTTAATTAAACATCGATTTGATAGATTTACATGCAGTTATAAGAAATAATACAAAAGATCCTGCGTATGCTTTAACATTTCCACCAATGGTGATACCCTGCCCAGTAGTGTAATATCACAGACAGAATATTGACATTAATAGTCAAGAAACAGAGAATTTCTGTCACTACAAGAGTCCCACATGTTGCACTTTAACAGCCATGATCATGTCCCTCCTGCCCTACCTTCTTCTTATCCCCTGGCAGACATTAATCTATTCTTCATGTCTATAATTGCATCATTTCAAGAATGGTATATAAATAGAATCATACCATATGTAAACTTTTGTGATTAGCTTTTTTGCACTCAATCCATATCTGTGAAAATTAATCCATCCAGGCTGTTGCCTGCATCAGTGGTGCATTCTTTTTGATTACTGTGTAGTATTCCATGGTACGGATACACCAGTTTGTTAAACCATTCATCCACTGAAGGTTCATTCACAGAAGGATCTATAGGTTGTTTACTAATTTTGGCTGTTAGATATAAAATTGCTACAAATTTTTATGTTACAGGTTGTGTTTGTGTGTGTGTGAGTGTGGGTGCGCGTTTTTCTCTGAGATATTTTCACAGGAGTACAATTGCTTGTTTGCATGTATAGTTTTAATAAACTGAAAAACTCAAAGTGGGAATACATACGCAGATTGTTTGAGTGATCCAGTTTCTCTTCATTCTCTCTAAGATTTGATACTTTCAATATTTTTTATTTCAGCCATTCTAATAGATATGTGATATCTCACATGATTTTAATTTGCATTTTTCTACTAACTCATGGTGTTGAGCGTCTTCATATGCTATTTGCCATTGATCCATCCTTTTTGCTGAAATGTCTGTTTATGGTTTTGCCCATTTTCTAATTGCATTTTTTGCTGTTTACTATTCTTTATATAGTCATTTTGTTTTATATGTGATTCACAAATATTTTCTCCTAATCTGTAGTTTGTCTTTTCCTCCTATTAATTGGTAATTTCACAGAGCAAAAAAATTTGGTTACTGATTAAAAATTTTGACAAAGTATAATTTATTAATTTTTCCTTGTATTGATTCTGCTTTTGGTGCCAAGGCTAAGAACTATTTACTTAGATTTAGATATCAAAGATTTACTCCAGTGTTTTTTCTAAAAGTTTTATAATTTTATATTTAACTTTTAAATCATAATCCATTTTGAGTTAATTTTTGTGTGAGTATTGATTTTTGTCAAATGCTTTTGATATTTTAGTTGATAAAATTATGTGACTTTTCTTCTTGAGGAATAGTGTGAATTGCATTTATCAGTTCGTAAATAGTGAAATGGATACTTGCTTCTCTACAAGTAAACTAGTAATGGTGCATAGTAATTTTATGGATTTCAAAATTTTATTTGCTAATATTTTGTCAAAGACTTTTGCATCAGTTATACTTCAAAGTTAATATTTTAAAGGTGAAAAATATCTTTAAGCAGCTAGAAGTTCTATAAATATAACATGCATTCTATTTTTTTAATGTGATTTTACTCTTTAATCCATGATATTTTTTAATTTAATGTTTGGAATTAAGATACAATTTTTTTCTCCAAATAGTCCAATTTCTGATCAATGTTTATTGAATAATCAATGAATCTATGATGGATGTATTTTTTTTTATTATGTAGACTATTATATTGATTGAAGCCAAAATGAACTCTAAAATATCTGGATTCTCTGACATTGAATGAAAGATTTAGTGTACAAACTAAAAGATTGGTAATTGTGGATATGTCTTTCTTCAGAGTTTAAGCAATTTCAGGATATAGAAATATTAATAGTTACTATCTATATGCAATATAATGATAATTGACAGGTACTATATTTTTCAATAGCATATAATGTTTTATTAACACTGCTTACCCATGGAATTTGTGTCATAATAGCCAGTGTAGTCCATACATATAGTTCATACAAATGTTAATGAAAATTCGCATATTATTTGAAAATATTATCTTTCTGCAAAATATAGATAAGAAGAATTAAACAGAAACTGGTTTAATGAAAATATATCTTCTATCAGAGAGAATTCTGAATCCATATGGACATTAAAATTAATAGCTTATTTTTATTCTGAAGATTAATCAACAAAAGATGTCCTTTGAAATTACCAACAATGGTGAGATTGATTTAATAGTGATTTTCCCATATAAATCATTCTACCACAGGGAATATTTCTTTATAAGCAGCACACACTGTTTTAGAGACCTCTCAGCAACAATCATCATTTTAGAAGAAATTCATTTTCCTCAATAAATGAGAATCAATTTTAGGAAGTTAAATAGGTTAAGACTTTCATTAACTATTTCTAAATAATTTTAATAAACAAATGCATGCAAATAAATATATTCAACTTGCTTTTACAGAAATTATTTTTACACTTGATATTTTTACATAAAATTCCTTTTCTATTATTCCCACATATATGTAGACATTTCTACAAAAAAAAACCTATAAATTTTTGAGAGTATTTCATGCATCTTTTTGATGAAAAAATAAAATGATATTCGCAAGTCTTAAGGTACCAGTGAGAAAAGTTTGGTGGTTTAATCTTTCTAATGTTTTATACTAGGGGAACACTTTTTTTCTCTCTCTCCAGCCACTATTTTAATAACATGAAGAAGAATAGATGGTACACAAATTACTCAGCTTGATATAGATTCAGTGAGAATCTGCTTAACGCTTTTACTGTCCAGAGCTACATATGAACCTTCTCTTAATGACTAGAGAATTATTTAGAGACTATTTCAGTAAACAGATTCAGGTTTTTCAAGTTCAAGAGTTTCTTATGTAAATATATTAAATTTGCCAAACTGATAAAATATTACAGGTAGTATGTGAGATCAATTGTAATATACAGAAATATTTGCTTTTCTTCATGGCAGTACTTTTTAAAAAAATAACAATTTTCCTTATGATTCTTTGCTATAATGTTTTCAATATCTGTCCTATTAAGGAAATCAATAAATTATAGAGAAAGTACACTGGGCTTGAAGGTGGAAAACCTGGGCTTTAAATACTTCTTCTGCCATTTATATCAATGTGTGTTGTTGAAATCCGTGTTGAAGGCTTCACATTAATATCTATGCAATGGCAGTGAGGCAGTAGGACATTGAAAACTGCATGTCTTAACTTCAAAGCGCATGCCTTTGGAGTCAAGATTCAGCACTACATTGGGATCTTAGTCCTCAAAAATTCAGCCTTTCACCTATAAAAGTGAAAATAACAAAATTCACTTCTCTTCTTAGCATAATGAATATCATACAGTGAATGCTCAATAAATCTTATGCTGGATTTTTTTCTCTTATTTTCATTCTTTGAGAAATTAATTAATATAAACGTCATTGTTTCCTCAGAGAAACACCGTTACTTAAAAGACACATCTTTTCATCTCAAGGGGAAAAGGTTTTAATTTTTTGGGGTGGGGTGGGGTGGAGTGTTGTGTTTGAAATGACATTTAGAATTATGCTGCTCTCTCCACCCTTTCATACTAACTGATTGTAATATGAAAGATTAATTCATATTTGAATAAGATCTGGTATATTTTGTGTAAAGTTTATAATAAATGTTGGTTTAATATGCTCACTTGAAGATAGCA
>NW_011888845.1:3876820-3894417 GCF_000151845.1 Pteropus vampyrus | reverse complement strand
CGATAAAAAGAAAAAGTAGGAATTTCACCTCATCTGTCTACTCAGAATGTACAAGGTATAATATGATGGGTCATAATGAAAGGCAGAGTTATTATTTTTCTACTTTCAGTGGAAATTACTTTTATGGAACAGAGAAGTGCATTATCCCAAGTCCAACTCTTAAGAAGGGAGAGAATGAATCCAGTGAAGGGACCATAATTCCTTCAGTCTTGTTTTACATGAAACTAATAAATATGCCCATTTTTCTTTTTCTTTGTTTTATGTTCTACAGCTGAAGTTAAAACAAAAATCACTGCCTTACTAACACATTAATTCTGGTCTTAATAAAACAAATTTTGCTTTGTTTTGACCTTCCTGGGAAAACTATAGAAGCTGTAGAATTCTTTAAAAGATGTGATAACTGATTCGAAAGAATATGGCATCTTTTTTTTTTTTTACATTTACAATGGATAATTTTTATTCATTAGTGTTCATAGTGCAGTTGTGCTCTAAAATAAAAAAACAATGACAAGCTAAAATATGAACTGGTACACTCTTTGAGGTAAAAGATGGAATTTTTAGAACACATTAATTAGTTAGATTTGTATGTTTAATTGCCTGCTTATAAGAAATACTAAAATATTATTGGTATATGATAATAAAAGTCTTTAGATGTCCTTATAAAGAAAATTCTCTCATCTTATCACATCATATGTTGACCAAAATAAATTTAGATATAACTTATAATTGGGGAAACTATCGATATTTTAAAACAACAAATACATTTAAAATATCTTTTATTGAAAATGTTACTCATCTCAAACTCAAAAGCAATATCAAATTGTGATGCTGGTACTAGTGATGCAATGGGCATATAATTTGGTTTTATTATGTACAACTTCATAATCCTAATTTTTTATATGTCGATTTAGGCAGAATTATAGCTTGTACAAAATACCATCCTGAAAAGATGAACTAAACTAGAATATGAGAGATTTGATCAACCAGTTTTCTTTCTTATTTAGGACTTTGAATCCCAAATCGCTAAAATGTGATAAAATAATATAAAAATGTTCAAAGTTCTTTAAAATAGCTTTTAGCAATAGAATTATTTTTCCCAAAGAAAATGGTGTCCAAATGCTCAATATGTAAAACAAGTAAAATTGGACTATTATGATTGAAGTAGGAAATGGGAGTGTTGAGTGGGAAGTGAAGGTTAGCTTCATTTTCTTGTCTCCAATCTCCCTCTCGCATCTTTAAATCAAAAGATTTCTGAAAAGCAATTTAATAATCATTATAAAAAACCTGTTCCAAGTACTGTATGTAAATTGTTGCCATAAAATATAATCTCTAAACTTGTTCATCAGGTATGTGATAACTCCATGCAATAACTCAGTTGAGGTATTCTTTTTACTCAGGTATTCATTGTCAGAATTCCTACTATATAATTTATAGTTTAATTATCAATGAAAAATAATCAAATTTGGGTTTATTTCTACTCCCTTTGAATTCAGACTGGCCTGTGATTTGCTTGACCAGTGCAATGTAGGAGAAGTGATATTGTGAAATTTGGAAAGGTAGGCCCTAAGAGATTTTGAAACGTCTATTTTAACACTCTTAGATTATTTTCCTATAACCACAGAAACATGAAAAAGTTTATAACGAATAACAGGTTGAAGAGAGAGGGCCCAGTTGTCCCGGCTGAGCCAGGTCCCCAACTCACCCATAAACTAAATGCAGCAGCACAACAGAGTCCGGAGCGGGAGGGAGGGCGGGGGCGGTAACCACTTTCCTGTATTCTTGTGACTGAGAGATTTCCTGATACATGGGCTGGGCAGATACAGAGGTACCTTTTTGAACCTGTCTGACTTTCAGTATTAGTCAGTATGACTAAGATAATCAGTGTGTCTGCATTTGTGGATGCAGACATACAGTCAGTGTATCCAGACTATCATTACCTCTATAAAAGGATCAAGTTCTCAGATAGTCTATAAAAACAAACAGATAATTATGACTAGGCATATTCATATGTCTGAATTGCTCAGTTTAACCAGACTGCTGGCATATCAATAGAATACATTTGTCTGCAAAAAACAATGACTTTGCCCCACACTGGCTTAAATAATGAGAACAATTTATTTATACGTGTGTATCCTAAGTTAGGCAAACATCAGGACCAGTGGATCCAGCCATTGAAAAATATTCTGGAAGTCTCTGTTGTTGTTCTCTCTAAACTGCCATCTAGAATGTTACTTTCTTTCTATGGCTGATTACCTCATGATCATAAAATGGTTGCCAGGTGCAATTAGGACTAAGACTTCCTCATTTAAGGAAAGTGAGAATGCATTACTCATGGGAAGAAAAAAAAAAAAAAAACTGTTAGGACTTTTTCCAAAATCCTCCCCAAAACCTTTTGTCTCATTCAAACTATTTGATTATCAGTTCACTCCTAATCTTGTTATCAGAAAAATTGGTGGAATTGCTCTGATTTGTGTACTTTATCTGGGTTAACCCATGGAATTTGGATAAGGTCAGTTTTCCTTGAATCATATGGGTTTTCTAAACAGAATGTAGAGACAGATGCCTGAGGAGGAGGAGGATAATAAATGTTAGGCAGTAAAATAATATTCACAGTAGTCTATTTGTTTTGCTTCTTAAAATGTCTGCAGTGGTCAGTATTTCAAGCTTGTCAGTCTGTGTATAGTGGCCAATCTATCCAATTCACTGTTATGTCTAGATTGCTTAGTCTGTTTGGGCCTGAATTTCATATATATGTGTATATATGTATGTGTGTACACGCATATATACATATATATATATACATATATATGTATATATATATATATAATGCTATGCTTCAGGCAATCTGAGTGGCAGGGCTTCTCCCACAATTGGCCTTCTCCTTGTTTCTAACCTCCACAATAATGTTGTTGACAGAAGGTCCCAGACTTTATTGTTCTCACAGCCATGTTACCCAGCCACTCTGGGTTTGGATAGTGAAGGACATTATGAGGAATTATGGAAATCAGATTGACTCAAAATGTGTTTTTGGGCCTCACTTACTGGCTTCCTGACTCTAGGAAAAACACTTGAATTTTCTAAACTTAGTTTCCTCATTTGTAAAAATTGGAATAAGAACCCACTCATCATTTTTGTCAGAGGTTTGAGTGAGTTTACACATATAAAGTTGTATTAAGAAGAGTGTTTAGCACAGATGAATGGCTGGATACATGCTAATTATTATTCTCTCTCTCTCTCTCATGCACACACACACACATACGCACACACACACACACACACACACACACACACACACACAGTTATACATACTTAGGATGTTCAGATATATCTTCCCAAAGTTCCGATTTATATTGTTTTCATGTCATCACTGGTAGCTATATATTTCTTGATTAAATTGACTGAGTGAAAACCCAAATCAGCTGAATTTAGGGAAACATAATAAAAACTGTGACCAGCTGAATCTCCGAGAAACATGGCTAAGCACTTTATATAGAAAGATAACACCACAATTTGCTCAGTCAACTGGATTTCAAACCTCAGAGTAATTGTTTACCGTTCTCTCTTCTCTACAACCAATTAATTCCTAAATCCCACAGATTTTCATTCCGTAAACTCTTTCCCATCTGTCCCTGCTCTTTAATTTCCAGTTCTATTTTCCTAGTTCTTATCTGCATTAACTCTTTCCAAACCTATCATATTGCCTCAGCTCCAGTTTCTTTTTTCAATTCAAATTTATTCTACAGATCATTAATAATGCAATTGCCTTTTTTTATTCGACATAGCCCTTTTGTAGTTGAGGTAATATATTTTTTAGACAACTAAGGTCAGTTTTGCTTGCTGAATCTTGGTAGTTATTCTTGATGTTTCCACTTTGGGAAACTGGGAATGTATGTCTCCACTTTGCTCCCTATTTGGTTTTCTGAAGGATTGTTATTATGGGGGGGATGGGTGGAACTGCCTTCATACATAGCTACCAGTCATGATACTCTCACAATTTTAGCCCCTTACATACAGTAAAAGCTCACATCACATGACAGCGGTGATAAGGGATATTATCTATAAACAGAAGTAACCTGACACTGGGAAATTCGTACTAACTCACGAGAGTTTTTATTTGTTTGTTTTTGTATTTGTTTTTGTTTTTTTCTTGCCTAGGAATTTTAAGTAACTTGAATCTGAACTCACATCTTTGATCATGAGTCACTTTTCACTTACAACATGAAGAGATCAGAAAAATACTCAGAAGTATACAGAAATTGCACACAAATTAGGAGAAAGTTAAAGTTAAAGCAATTCAAGACTAAAGAAGTGTGTTGGTCATGATCAGGGTGCTCCTGACTGAAGACATAAGGAAATGCATGTTAATGGACTTCACTGTTATTTACTTCTGAAACAGCTTTGACCCCATGATTTTTAATTTATGTGATAAGTTTAGGATTGCTCCCACAATTGAATGTAAACCTTTTCCAGTTTAAATAGGTTTAATCAAGCCATTCCCTTCTTAATACTTTCAATAACTCTCCATTAGTTATAACATTGCATATAAATAATGTGGCTTGTCATTTTCACCCTTCAACATTATGCTATTTTTTTCCCTTTAAATCAAATAAAGTAATTAGAGGACATTTGATCCTGTCCAAAATATCTGTGCTCGTATTTGATCTATGCCAAATGCTCCTTGTTATTTTGTCCTGCCCTAGAAATCCACTCTTAGAAAATGTTCCTAGGTTCAAATAACCCATAATATTTATGTCTATTTGGGTTTACAGAATTAATACATAAAAAAATACTATTGTGTTTTATTGTTTCAATAATCATGTTGTGGCTGTACTGCAATAATAACCTTCTTGATTAGTTGCCTAGCTGGTATCGGCACATGGGGTTAGGTAAGCAAATTTTGCAGAAGAGCAGGGTTTATATTAACTATGGACCAAATGTCTCTGTGGATGTTTTGGGTAGGACCAAATGACCTGCAAAGAATAAGACTATTAAAATTTTTTCAAACATTTCTCAAACTTTTCAGTATCATAGTTTTAGATTATTATTCTGTTTATTCATAAATCCTTCCCTTCGCTAGCACCCTGGACTTCCTTTTATGACCAAAGGCCAAACTCGAATCTTACTTCTTACTAGCTTCGCTTCATGCCTCCAGGCTGGTTCTTTATACACAAAACACAGCTTTTGAGGGAACATTTTTTCCCTAGATATAAAAAATTCAGTTTCATCTTACTAGGAATATTTCAATAAAGAAAACAAAAATTAATCATAATCTTCTTGAGTAAAGATGACCACTGTTAATAATTTATATATTTCTATTTATTTTTCTGTAAAATATATTATGTAAGTATATATGTATACACGCTATTTCTCATATATACACATTAATGTAATGTAAATCTTAGGAATCCAGCCTCTGGCTAAAAATCTGAGTGGTTTTTCAAAGACAGCCATAGGCAATTACAAATCCTATACCTGGAAGAGAAGCTGCACTACCCATACAAAACTTGGTGAACAGCCACTGCATTGCCGTCTGTGAAGACAGTTGCGGTCAAAGACTCAGGCCTTCTTGTAAGCTAAATTCTTGTTCATATATACTATCTGCATTTCTAACTCGGGGACCTCTATTCAGAAGCTGCTTTATCGAGGGCTTTCAACTGAGATTTTTCTCCAAGTACCTCTGCCTAAATCTTTTTATTGGGAGAAGTAGGGAGAACCTTGAAAACATCATTTTCCACTCTGACTTAGTACTAAGTACTTTTTTACTCCTGGCCCTTCCCCTTCTCCATCTCTCCAGCTCCTACATCCTTAAAAGAATAGAAGCTTTTTGTTTGAGGCTCTTAAGCAGTGAGGTGCCTACTCCCCGCAATCTGTGCAGTGCCAAGCGGGGAAATGGGACTGGAGAATTGGCACTTTTTCCCTTAGCCTCTTGTTTCTGCTATCACAGTAAATGATTAAGATTTGTTACTTCCATTTTGGTTTGTTGTCTTAGGCCGCTACTCGGACCTTACACCTGGCAGGT
The DNA here is from genome assembly GCF_000151845.1 of Pteropus vampyrus. Lineage (NCBI taxonomy): Eukaryota > Metazoa > Chordata > Mammalia > Chiroptera > Pteropodidae > Pteropus > Pteropus vampyrus. The sequence goes on along the minus strand of NW_011888845.1, from coordinate 3,888,398 downwards.
CAGCTCTCTTCAATTTAGCTGAGCTCCTAACAAAACAAAATCATTCACTTTCTCTCCCCCTCTCTCTCTCTTTCTGTATATCTCTTCAACCCTTCCTTTCCTTCTTCTTCACCGCTCTGTCTTTAATACCAAAGTAAAGTGTCTAGGAAATGAATTAACATTTGTTTAATGAATTAAGTGAGTGAATTACTAAAATGAGAAAGAATATATTGGTTTTGGTACACTCCATTTATATTTTTTTTCCATTTTTAAAATATTTTCCATATCATTAAATGCACTTCAAACATATTTTTTGTTTTACATATTGCTTTTTTTTTCATCATATGGCTACATCCTAGTTTAGTTAATCATTGTCCTATTGTTGAGCAGTTATTTTATTTTTCAAATATCATTCAATAGTAGAAAAATGTTTGGGTAAATATCCTTGAGCATTATTTTTGTGTATCATTTGATAATATGTAGGGATTAAGACCATTGGTTTTAGATTAATATTACTTGGATTAAAATCACAGCTCTGAAATTTATTAACTGAATGACATTAGACTAACTACTAAAGCTCTTTGTCTCCCTTCTTTACCAAATTTAATAACAATGATAATACTATTTCGTAGTTTTGTGTGTGTGAGGATTAAAAGAGATTGTACATGAAAATTAAGTAACAGAATACCTAGTGTATTTTAATAAATATTAAAAATGGCATTCTCTATACTTTACTTAAATCAAGAAAAGAAGGGAATATACTGGCTCAAAATCATTTTAAGGTCATTACTGCATATTTTAAAATATTATTCAAAGTACTTTAAATTTATTCTTGGGCCAGCAGATTATCTGAGGCCTATGGTGGAGGCTTCCAATATTTAGATCTATTCAATGTTCCTGGCACCTGATACTTTCTTGCCTTTATGCTGTTGAGCAAGGCCATCTGATTAGTCCCAGTAAATATGTTATGGCAAAGGTATTAGTATTACTTCCAAACCATAACATTTAATCGTCTTTGATTGCCCTTTTATCTCTCTACTCTTTCAGTGACAAGGAAAAGTGGCTTTTCATTGTTCTCCATTGGACACAATCAAACTCAATATAACTCAATATAACTTGGCAACCATGTAACTCAATATAACTCAATATAACTTTACATAACTCAATATAACTTGGCAACCATGTAGTTATTACAGTACCCCTTCACTGCATCAGTGTCAATGGTCATTATTATGAAGAGATATGAAAATAGTTATACAGATGACAGATAAATTCTTATCTTGGCCAATTTATAATAAAAATATCATTTAAAATGGCATTCTTCAATATTGGAAAAAATGAAGATTTTAATTTTCACTTATATGTATTATAATAATAGTTGCAATAATATACATTCAAGTACAAAAATACATACATAATTTTTAATTATAAATTTCCATTCATGATTTTGCTCTTTTTAGTTATTTTTATATGCATAGATTATTAAAAATCTCTACATATTAAATCAGTCACATGTCATTTATATTGAAATATTTTTTCCAATTTCACTCAATTTTATTTATTGCAGGCATTAATGTAAAAGCGTCTTTAATATTTATACAGTTAAAAGATTCTTGGTTTTGTTTTCTTTTCTGTTAGCCATTTTATTAGTCTACTTGGGCTGCCATAATACAAACCAAAGCTAGGTGGCTTCAACAGCAGAAATTTATTTCCTCACAGTTCTGGAGGTCCAAAATTCAGCATCAAGTTGCCTTTGGTGTTGGTTTCTTGTGACACCTTTCTCCTTGGCTTGCAGATAGTGCCTTCCTGCTGTCTTCATATAGCATTTTGCCTGTACGCACGTGCACACACACAGAGCTCTCTGGTGTTTCTTCTTCTTTTGAGGCCACCCATCCTATTGGATTAGGGCCCCATCCTTAGGACTTCATTTAATCTTAATTACTTCCCTAAAGGTCTTATCTCTAAATACAGTCATATTGTGAGTTAGGGCTTCAACATATGAATTTTAGTGACGCACAGTGCAACCTAAAACATTTTGCCTTCTGGCTTCCCCAAACCCATTTCCTATGTTCACTCCATCCCAACAGTCTCAAAAGTCTTAGCCCAATCTCGCAATAATTCCAAATTCAAAGCCTCATCTAAGTATTTTAAATCAGGTATGGGTGCAAAATTCCTCTCCGGCTATGAACCTGATAAACCAAACAAAATATGTGATTCCAAGATACAATGGTGAGGCAGGTATATGATAAACATTCCCATTCCAAAAGGGTGGAATAAGAAAGAAGAAAGGGGTGATGGGTTCCAAAGAAGTCTAAAAGATAGTAAGGTAAATGCCATTAGATCTTAAGGCTTGAGAATAACCCTCATTGACTCTATGCTCTACTTTCTGGGCCCACTGGTATGGCAACAACACTCTTAAGGCCCTAGGTGGCAGACCTGCCCTTTGGCTCTGGGCAGAGGAAGACTGGCCTACTGAAACCAAGCAGGTGGCTTCACCTTCTGAAACCAAAGAATAACCAGTCTTGCCTTTCCAGGTCTGTATGCTCCGTGTTTGTAGTGGGAGTATCATCCTTAATGATATCTGAATTGCCTTTGGAGTCATTCTTTCATTTTCTTGGAAAATGTATGCAGCTAGTTAAGCTCTATTGTCCTGTTCTATAGAATCTCAAAAGACCAAAAGCTTTTCTTTATTTCAATTCTATTCCTTTTGGTCCAAATGGGCAGCATCTCTGCTGGTATAATCCAATCTCTGTTCCTGGTGTCTTTTGAGATGGTTAATTAATATCATGACTAATCGTTTTATGGAGTGATTGTCCAAACCCTACCTTTGGTGTGTACTTTCCAGAACATGTGTTATCAATTTTTGCAATGTGGATGGGCTAAGAATTTCCAGATCTTTTAGTTCTTGTCCATTTTTGCTTAACAATTCCTTCTTGAATTCATCTGTCTCCTCCTGCATTTTACTATAAGTAGTAACAAGACCCAAGCTGTATCTTTAACACAGAAATCTGCTTGACTAAGTATTCAAGTTCATTAAAAACATTCTATATACCCCCAAATACTAAAACACAATTCAGCCAAGTTATTTGCCACTGTACAGCAAAGACTGATTTTTCCTCCAGTTTCCGACAGTATATTTCTCATTTCCATCTGAGACTCACAAGAATCATTTTTAATGTTCGTATTTATACCAACATTCTGTTCATAATGATACATATATATTTTTCTATAACATAAGCTTTCTCTTCTGTTTTTCTCTTTTCTTTCTGACCTCTCACCGGATCACCTTTAAGGCTTTTATTTCTACGCCAGTAGTCCCTTCAAGGCAACCTAAGCCTGTTCTAGCATTCACCTTCCAGCCTCTGTCAATTACTCAGTCCAAAGTCATTTTTACATTTTTAGTTATTTATAACAGCATCACCCCATTCTTGGTACCAAAATTTATATTGGTCAGTTTAGGTTGTCAGAGTACCACAGGATAGTTGTCTTAAACAACATAAATTTATTTCTCATAGTTCTAGAAGCTTGAAGTTTAAGATTAAGATTCTTTCAGAGTTGATTTCTATTGAAACCTCTCTCCTCAGTTTGCAGATAGTGTTTTCTTGTGCTTGTGTAGACCAAGAGAGAGCTCTAGTGTCTCTTCCTCTTCTTATCAGGTCACCTTTCTTAGTTGATGAGAGTTCCACCTTTACAATCTCATTTAATCTTATACATATATCATAATATTTATAAATTATTACAAGAAAAATATGAAAATTAAAAAAAACACTTTAATATTACCACTTTCTTTTTCCAGTTGATAATATATGACATAGTTTAAGCCAGTTGTCACCAAATGTTGTTGATTGTGACTAACAACAGCAATACTTTATTGGTTTACATTTATAATATATGCATGTTCATATTATATTCTAAAAGTTACATAATTTTAGAACTAAGATAATATGTTAATTAAAAAAGACAAAAATTGAAATTTAGGAAGATTAGAATATAATTGAATAAAAGTTTAATATGTCTTTCTTTGCTCCCATTAAAGCATAGTAAATGTTGGAGACAGCTTCTCCAAGAGATATTATTTTATGAAAATCAAATGTGAGAAGACAAAGAGGTGCTGACAGTCCCTTCATTTCTGACTGAGTTGTCTGGGGAGTCTATATGTTTGCAAGGATAGAGTTGTTACTGGTCAAGACAAAGGCAATGACCCTGGCTGCCTCACATGCCAAAGGAAGGAAATGCTAGATACCCTTCTGATATTTGCAACTCCACATCCCAAGGTGGAAGCAATCAATGGAAGTGAAACAAACTGTCATTATGCCTTCCTTTGGTCTGTGTGTGCAATTCTGGTTCAGAGAGACCCGCAGATGCTCTGTAAGCTAAGAATTGTGTGGAAAATCTGTTGAGGTTCTTGAGATTCATACCAAGCTCATTTTGTTTCAACAAACGAAAGCATTGATGGAGCCTTCTTCATCTTTCTCCTCTCATTCCTTTCAGTGATTGTGTAAGCTTCCAACTCAGTATGCAGGAAGAGTCAATGGTTCTGAAACACTCACCCTGTTGTTGTAGTAAACTACACAATTGTTCAAATGTCTGTCTGTAACAGTCTCCAGAGACTAGTCACGTCTTTTTTCTTCACCTCCCAAGTATCTCAAGAGCATTCTCACGATTAGATTCTAACCCGGAACCATATTGCCAGGAATATTCTGGAAATATAAAAGATTGCTTATAATAGTGTGTGCATAATGCTCGGTTAGAACAGAGAATACAACTCAGACACATGTCAGAGACAGTGAGAAAACTGCATTGTTCTATGATTTGTTCACCAACACTGCTTAACAGAGTTTTCTGATTCTCCTCATGTGGTTGTCTCCATGTATGATGGTTGAACAAGAAAATTGTGGAGCCAAGAAAATCCATCAAACAAGCTGCTCATGTTTACAGTCTCCCCTTTGTATATCTGTGCTATTTATTTCACTTAGCCAGGTTACATTCCTTTGCTTTGATTCATAGTGAAGGCAGAAGTCAACATTTATAAGATGTAATTTTAAAAATGTGTATTTATTTTAAAAATAAGTTTTGAAAATAGATATTTCATTGCTAAATAAGGATAAGTAGATAAATTGGTAACATCTCTGCAGTATAAAATTTTATGGTTCCACTATTCAGAAAATAATGAATTTAGGGTAGATTGCACAATTACATCTTGAAATACAAAAATTAACTTTAATATTCATCTCAATAGGAGGGCTACTAACTTATTCTGTTCTAATTTATAGCTGCCTTTAATTTCAACTTGACTTTCCATTATCAAAAAAATACTGCTGTGAATCCTTATTACTAAAATCAGTTGAACATCACAAAATAGCCAAAATGTAAATAGGTAACATTAAAGAGAGGAAAATAAACCACTCAAATATTCTAATACACATATATGAGAAATATTTAAATTAAACCCCTCAGGAGCTTAATAAAATATACTATTTAAAACATAAAGTAATTGGGAAAAGAATATACCCCTTGTTTATGGTCAGTCCTGTCATTTTGCAAAGTGTAAAGAGACTTCCTGGATATATTAAGGGGAATGTAAATGCAACACACTGTTTCTAGTGTGACGTAATTCATCTGTGCAACAGGTAGGACATATATAAACTTTATGGCTTTCCTTTTATAATAACCCATTTGTATGCACTCCCTATTAAGTTTGTCAGAGAAAAATTTCTGTAGTAAAACATTCTCAAATTATCTATGAAGTTTATGCAGACATTTTAAAAAGGATTGTTTATAAACCCAGTTATACTATATAAATAAGTTCTACTGCTTGAATTTTCTGGATTGGCTCCATGCAGATATAACTGTAAAGTTCCAATGAGATTTTACTTCCTCATAATAAAATATCTGGAATCCATATCCATGACTTAGAATATAATTTAGACAAGCTTGCTTTCTTAAAATGAAACATACGATATTATTGAAAACATCTTAACACTTAACAAAAAACTACATTATGTTTATTTTCTCCTCTTGCCACTGTGGTAGCTTAGCTAAAAATTGCTCAGGAAAAACCGAGAGAATATATACTCTTATAAATATCATCAAAACCTTTTAAGATCACATAAAGTAGTTAAATTAAGTAATAACCACAAAAGTTAATGCTGCCTGGCAATCATACTGTATTGTCTTACTTAATCATTCTCTCGCTCTTCTAAAGCACAATTTCAGTACCTTCTCCTCTCTCCTCAAATGCCCAGTATTTCCACTCCACATTCACTCCAAGGGCATTTTACTACCCGCCTAGGAAGTGAAACCACCAGGAGAGAACTTCTACAAACTACCACCACAATATCTAACACCCACCAGCCTCTTTAATCAGTTTTTGCCAACTCTCCTGTTTCCTTAATTAAACTATGCTAAATCTCATTCTCGTTAACCTTCTTAGCCATCATTACAACAATTTTAATGATTTAGAAGGAAGATTTGAAGATGTAGGTCCATGTCATCAAATTTACCTTCTCTTCTAGATCATCCTTACGAACATATAAACATATGGAGTTATTCTTATCTTTTTACAGTCACTGACCTCAGTTGTACCTTTTGCTACTGGTGCATTTCTCCCCTCCTTCTCTTCCAGCAATACTCAGTTGATTGGGTGGAATATAATTTTGTCTCCTACTCCTGAATCTCTAAATCTTTTTTTCATGCTGTGTGATTGTATCTTGGGTAAACTTTTCTTTAAGTTTACGTCTCAAAAAATGTGTGTAAAATATGTATTCCAAACTCTGTTATTGACATTTTGAGCCAGAAATGAACTTGTGTGGAGGGGAGAAAATAAGGAGTTAGAATTCCTATTATGAATTAGCATGGTGCAAGCTTTTATTCATATTATCTTTGTAATAAATATATCACAATTTAGTTAGATGCTTAATGTCATCATCGAAGGTCAAATGCAATTAGTTTTCATTTACAAAAGAACAGCTGAAAGATATTTTTTTTATTTTAGAAAAAACACAAAATCACTGAGCTGGGGAAAATATCTAATCGCTCTGCTTCATCTGATTCTCAAATCCAGTGTGTATTTTTTTCAAGGTCATTGATATTTTACATTATTATGTTGATATCCAGATTATTTGTTACATATTAATAGTTTATTTCTTTATATTTAATGCTATTGATATTTCAACATATTGCTCGAGCTAATCAGTTTTTTTTTTTTTTAATCAATAAATGTGTGACATGGTCACCTTCAGAATAGATTTAGTCTTAAAAACCAGTATTATTGATTTTCGATCAAATGATTTTTCTACTTTACTACAATATAAAAAAATCTATTAAAATTCACATACTTAGTTTATGCCATTGATTAAGAAAATGTTTAAGAATTTGAGAGGCAGGTAAACTTATTTTTTCTATAAATATATATTATTGGGGAGAGATATTTAGTAATTACTTATATCCCCAAGTTTCTGTTTATGATGAATAGTATCATCTTAGTAAACTTAAGGATATAAGTAATGACTAAATTATCACCTTGCTTCTAACCTATCAAAATTGCTTAATAGCAGTAGGTTTCATTTTTTTCAGGTCATCAACATGAGACAAGGTCCAACCTTCAACAACAAACAATAAAAATTCCATTATAAAGAAGACAGCCTAAAAATTTGTTTTGTTCTCAAAAGTTAATATAAATATTAGTTTCAAATCAACTTAATGACAGAACTCAGGAATGCCATTTTGGTATTAACATTTTCTTTTAAAATATGTGAAGTATCAAAATAAAAATAACTATTTCCTCTGTTTCTATATTTATAACTTTTCTTCAGTAAAACAGAAAAAATTAACTTACTACATTCCAATAAGACTTAGTTATTTTGTTCGATAAGTAATCTATTAATATAATGAAACATACTTCAGGTTGAATTGAGTAGACTTTATTTTATTCCTAGCATTAGTCTTGATTCTCGTTCAAATAATATGAGGGTTAAGGTCAATAAGAATTTTTTTTATAAACTTTTTTATTTTAGAACGGTTTAGAGTTAGGGAAAAATTGTGAAGGTAGTACAGAGAGTTCCTATATACCTCGAATTTAATTTCTATTATTAACATCATTATATTTTATCACAATTTTTCACAAGTGAACCAATATTGATAAATTATTAACTAAAGCCCAGAGTTTATTTGAATTTCTTTTTACTTCATCTCATTTTACTGTTCCAGAATCCCATTTAAGATAACACATTGCATTTAATTGTTATGTCTCCTAGGCTCCTCTTGACTCAGACTTTCTTTGTTTTTGATGACCTTGACAGTTTTGAGTAGTATTGGTCAGGTCTTTTGTAGAAAGTCTCTTAATTAGAATTTGTCGGACAGAACATCTATTTATCACTCTGAATGTTAACCTTTAATGCCTAGCTAAGGTTCTTTTTATAAGGTTTATCTAAATAGGTACCTTTCATTTCTTCCCATTTTCATATTGTATTCTTTGGAGGGAAATCATTATGTTCAGACCACACTTAAGGAGTGGAGAGTTATACTTCACCTCCTTGAGGGAGGATTGGCTATATAAATGTTGGAGATTCTTCTGCATGGGAGATTGATCTCTTCTCCCCTACTTACTTACTTACTTATTTATTTACTTATTATTTTATTTATATTTGGATGGGCTCCTGAATATTTATTTTCTACTTTGGGTTATAATCTAACACTACTATATTTATTTTATTGTTTAGGTTATTCCAGTTTGGGTCAATTTCAGTTTACTCCTGTGTCCCTTTAACATATTTCAATCATAGTGTGTATGCATGTGTGTGTGTGTGTGTGTGTGTGTGTGTGTGTGTATGGGCATGTTTGTGTGTGTGTGTGTGTGTTTCTTTTGAGCACTTTGTTACTTTTCAGGTAGTGTTAATCCTCTAATTTTCTTTTCTGTCTCAAGCATTGTGTTGGCTCTTCTAGATTTTCGCCTTTCCCATATATTTTAAAATCAGTTTGTCTTTATCTCTCAGATAATTTACTGGGATTTTGATTGAAATTGCATTAAATCCATAGCTATCTTAACTCATATTTTTCTAATATTATGTCTTTCAACTCGTGAATATGGAATATCTCTCAATTTTTTCTATCTTCTTTGATTTCTTTCATCAGATTTTTGTATTTTCTGTATATAGATCTGCTATATTTCTTATTGGATTCCTATCTGATTATTTAATACTAGGAGTTATTATAAATTGTATTATGATTTTTAATTTCAAATTCCAAATATTTATTGTAGATGTATAGGAAAAAGTTTGACTTCTGTATTAAAACCTTTGACCTTGTTATTCTTGCTTGTTAGTTCCTGGAGATTTTTTTGTTTTATTTTTGTTGTTGTTGCTGATTCTTTAAAATATTCTACATAGCAACTACATCATCTATGAAAAATACAGTTTTATTCCTTCTTTCTCAATCTGTATATCATTTATTTCATTTTATTTTTTCTCTTACTACACTAGCTAGAATGTCCAGTATGGTGTCGAATAGAGTGATGAGAGAATATTCTTGCCTTGTTCCTAATCTTAAAAGGAATAATCCAAATAGTCTTTATTAAATATATTACTGTAGGATTTTATAGATGTTCTTTTAAATTAATGTTCTCTTCTCTTCCTTTACTGAGAGTATTTAGTGAAGAATGGTGTTGGATCTTTTAAAATGCTTTTTCATATCAATTTATATGATCATATGTGAAGTTTTTCATTAGGCTGTTGTGGTGGATTACATTGATTTTCAAATGTTGAACCAAGCTTTACACCTGGAATTAATTCCATTAGGTTGTGGTATATGATTAATTTAGACATTGGATTTGATTTGCTAATATTTTATTGAGAATTTTGCATCTATATTCATTTCTGTACTTTCTCTTTTGTTGAAATGTCTTTATGGGATTACTGGCCTCATAGAATGAGTTGTAAAATGTTCTCTCTGCTTCTACTTTCTGGAAAGATTTTGGAGAATTGGCATTGCTACTTTGTTATATGTTTGGTAAAATTCACAATAGGACTCATGGGGCCTAAAAAGTATTATTCATTCAATTTCATTCACTGATATTGGCCTACTTAGATTGTATATTTCTCCTTGTGTGAGTCTGGGTAGTTTTATCTTACAATGAATTGGGCCATTTCATGTAAATAATCAAAATTGTTGACATAGTTGTTTGTAGTATTTCTTTATTATCCTTTTAATGTCCATGTAACCAGTAGTGATGACTCCTTTTTACATTTGATATTAAAAATTTGTATTGTCATTTTGTTTCCATAGTTATCCTGGGCAGAGGATTATCAATTTTATTTAACTTTCTAAAAATCACACTTTTATTTCACTAATTCCTCTTGTTTTTATGTTTCTAAATTTATTTATGTATGCTCTAATTTATTTGATTTATGCTCAAATTGTCATAAAGTAGAATCTTGTGTTTTTGATTTTAGACCTTCCTTCTTTTCTATTATGTGCATTTAATGGTATAAATTTCACTTTTCATGCTGCTTTCACTACATATCCATGTGTGATAAGTTACATTTTAATTTTTATTTACTTAAAATATTTTAAAACTTTTTCTTGAGACTCTTTTGATCTATGAGTTAGTTTAGAAAGGTATTTTTAAATTTCCAAATATATAGAAAATTTTCAGGCATCTTAGTTATTGATTTCTAGTTTAATTCCATTGTTATCTCAGAACAAACTATGAATTATTTTCATTTTTAAAAACCAGCTAAGGTATGTGTTGGCCTCAAATGTGTTTTATTTTGGTGAATGTTCCATTGAGCTTTAGAAAGATGTGTATTTCTCTGTTGTTGAATAGAGAATTCCTTACATGTAAGTTAGATCAAGTTGATTAATAGGTGTTAAATCATCTCTATCCTACTAATTTTCTGCATATTTCATTTGTCAATTACTGACAGAGTAGTTTTGAAGCTTCCAAATATAGTAGTGAATATGTCTATTTCTTTTAATTGTGTCAGTTTTTAGCTCATGCATTTTTAACACTGTTGTTGAGTGCATACAAATTTAGGGTTATTATGTCTTCTTGGAGAATTGACCCCTTTATCAATATATAATGTCGATTTTTATCTCTGATAGATTTTTTGTTATAGTCTTCTTTGTCTGAAATTAATATACCTTATCCAGCTTTCTTTTGAGTACTACTGCATGATATATCTTTTCTATCACTTTACTTTTAACCTGTTACTTCGTATTTAAAATTGATTTCTTATAAAAAAATATAGTTGTGTGTGTATATATATGTATGTATATTTTTAACCTACTCTGACAATGTCTTTTAGCTGATATATTTAGACAATTTGCAGAAAAGGGGATTATTGATACAGTTGGATTAATAACTTCCATATTCTTAACCATTTTCTAATAGTTGCATTTTTTTTTTGTTTTCTCATTTTCTGCCTTCTTTGGTTATAATTTCATTTTATCTTCTCTTGTAGCATATGGATTATACTTTTTTAATATTTTTAGATTTTCTAGTATGCATTTATAGTTAATCTAAGCCCAACTTAAAATAACACTATGTTGCTGCACGTGTACTATAGTTACCTCAAAACAGTGTTCTAATTTCTCCCTCCAG
>NW_011888845.1:3871023-3876770 GCF_000151845.1 Pteropus vampyrus | reverse complement strand
TCTTTTCTATTATGTGCATTTAATGGTATAAATTTCACTTTTCATGCTGCTTTCACTACATATCCATGTGTGATAAGTTACATTTTAATTTTTATTTACTTAAAATATTTTAAAACTTTTTCTTGAGACTCTTTTGATCTATGAGTTAGTTTAGAAAGGTATTTTTAAATTTCCAAATATATAGAAAATTTTCAGGCATCTTAGTTATTGATTTCTAGTTTAATTCCATTGTTATCTCAGAACAAACTATGAATTATTTTCATTTTTAAAAACCAGCTAAGGTATGTGTTGGCCTCAAATGTGTTTTATTTTGGTGAATGTTCCATTGAGCTTTAGAAAGATGTGTATTTCTCTGTTGTTGAATAGAGTATTCCTTACATGTAAGTTAGATCAAGTTGATTAATAGGTGTTAAATCATCTCTATCCTACTAATTTTCTGCATATTTCATTTGTCAATTACTGACAGAGTAGTTTTGAAGCTTCCAAATATAGTAGTGAATATGTCTATTTCTTTTAATTGTGTCAGTTTTTAGCTCATGCATTTTTAACACTGTTGTTGAGTGCATACAAATTTAGGGTTATTATGTCTTCTTGGAGAATTGACCCCTTTATCAATATATAATGTCGATTTTTATCTCTGATAGATTTTTTGTTATAGTCTTCTTTGTCTGAAATTAATATACCTTATCCAGCTTTCTTTTGAGTACTACTGCATGATATATCTTTTCTATCACTTTACTTTTAACCTGTTACTTCGTATTTAAAATTGATTTCTTATAAAAAAATATAGTTGTGTGTGTATATATATGTATGTATATTTTTAACCTACTCTGACAATGTCTTTTAGCTGATATATTTAGACAATTTGCAGAAAAGGGGATTATTGATACAGTTGGATTAATAACTTCCATATTCTTAACCATTTTCTAATAGTTGCATTTTTTTTTTGTTTTCTCATTTTCTGCCTTCTTTGGTTATAATTTCATTTTATCTTCTCTTGTAGCATATGAATTATACTTTTTTAATATTTTTAGATTTTCTAGTATGCATTTATAGTTAATCTAAGCCCAACTTAAAATAACACTATGTTGCTTCACATGTACTATAGTTACCTCAAAACAGTGTTCTAATTTCTCCCTCCAGTCACTTGTGATATTTCTGTCATTCATTTCACTTAGTATGTGCTATATTCACCCAATACATATGTTATTATCAATTTAAAGGGGTTTTTTTTTAGATTAAGAAAAGTAAATGATTTTTTTACCTTCATTTGTTACTTATCTGATGCTATTTAGTTTCTGATATAGGTCTGAATGTCTTACCTATATCATTTTTCTTCTCTCTAAAGATTTTGTTTTTATATTCCTTTTAGGAGCTGAGAAAATCTTTATTTTTCCTTTACTATTGTAGTCTAAAATCTCAGTTTATGACTTCACACGTTCTACTCCAGGTAAGCAGATCTTGTCTTTGACTGAATTCGTCTGTCTTTCCACATTTTAGAGTAGCAATTTACCTTCCAATCTCAGTTATCTGATAAGATGAAGAAAAGTAGTTGATTTTCAATTTAAGAGTTTTCTTATCATAACAATGGAAATGACTACATCCAAACTCTTCATGTTGTATCTGAAAGCAGAAGTCACCATAATGCTTTATAATATCTCCTCTTATATGTTATAATTTTTTTTGTTAGTGAACTTTGTTTATTAGATGTGTTTCTTCCACTTAAAGAAAATTAATTGTAATGTTTCAAAACAATATTTTTGCATTTATTTTCTTTTATCGAAAAATGAAAAACTTAATTGTTGGTAGCTTCCCATAATATTGCTGTCATCATTTTTATGTTTATTTCTTACTTGCTTATGGAAATTCTCCTGTATTTATATTTATTCATGCTCTGATGTATCTCAGCATATTCCTACTTTATTTAAATTACAGGTGACTTAATAAATTTCAAGATGGTATCATTCTGAAAAATCTATGGTGCGATAGATTGCAAGCATAAAATAGAGTGAGAAGAATTGTGTCATGTTCCACAGGGAGATATATTTTACCCTTCAGCAGCATATTAGAAATGCATGTTTTAGGAATGGAAGCAAACTACACTGTACTTTCCTCCCATAAGACACATTTCTCAGCCATGAGCAGAATTTGCTTCTTGGCAGAGATTTCTTTTGCAAGTAGAAGGCTCACGAGTTTCATCTATCTAGTACTATTCTTTGTACTAGTAGAAGTTGGCACACAAAACTTTAAATTACATTGAAAGAATAAGCCATTTACTTTCCAGAAAGGTTTTATTTGGTCGAGAGGTCATATTTCTCCGTAATATTTGCCAATATGTTTGATTAGAATTTAAAAAATTAACTGAAAGACTTGCTGAAATTATCTAAAAAATGTGAAGTGAAAATATCAAATATAAAGCTTACTGCTAGTCCAGGTTGAAAGTTTTGTTAAAAATTAATGCAAAATTCTCCATTTTGAACTATAATAATGAAGTATTAATATTTAATTCTCACTTTTGAAATATTAATTGATGCTTTAATTAACAAACAAAGGCACACTTTTGTCAGACAAGACAATATAGTTCAAAAAGTATCAGAAAGGACATAAAAGGCTTTACTATTTTTTACTTCATTTCAGGCATGTGACAAATAAAATAATAATAATTACATATATAATTTTATTTAATTAAATTATATAATAAATATACTTATTTTGCAGACTGCCTTTATTCTCCTCTTCATTGTTTATGTATTTAAACTTCATTAAAGAGAGAAAAAAATTATCAGAAAATTAAAGTATCTCTGCATGGGCTATTTTTTTGAGATTGTTACAACTCATGTAGACAAAAATAGGAAAGGAAAACTGTCCTTAAGTCATCAATATGGGAATCAAGCTGTAAGTTTTTCCTTAATATTATAAAGAAATGTAAATATATAGGGCTACCATGACAACACCAGAGCTCAAGAACAGACAAGCTGTACATCAAAAGAGAATTGTCAGTCATGAAACCCCATGGAAGTCATCCTAAATCTCGTACCTGGAGTACAACTTTATCTCCAAAGAAATCAATTAGAAAATGCACTAATAACTCAAACAAAACCCTCAACATAGCATCAGTGCTGGAACTGGTCACAAGTGAGGCACAGATATAACAACTTTGAATAGTTTAAACAATTTAATATTTACATACGAGTTTTTTGAGGTGAATTATCCCCCAAAATACCAAGAGTACCTTGGCACTTAAAAATACAAAAAATACCCTGTATCTGGGGATTTATATGTATAGATAAGATAATTCTCAAAATAATAGAACCTTAAATTTTAAAATTATATCTTAGAAAAACATGAGGATCTCTTTTTGGTATGAGTTTACCAATGTGCAGGAAAACTATTAATTTAAAAGATATTGTACTATCATTTTTCTTTAATTTGTGTCAAGTGTATGATATTATCCCCATTTATATAATACATTGCAAATAAAAACTTGCATATTTCAGTGGGTTTCTGGAGAAGCCATATTCAAAAATGTAACTATTGTTTTTATCTATTTTTAAAAAAGTATCAATTATATAGCAAAATTAATTCTATAATAAGATAAAAAAACCTATACTGACTTAATCAAAACAAATGTTTGAACCTGCATTTGGAAAGATTTGCTGTTGGGAGAGGGCTTTATTCTGTGCAAAGTAATGCTAGTTTTCCTTCTATAAAATTATTGAGGTCAGATAGTAAATACACTTGAAACCAGATTTTTTGGAAGGATATTTGGCAAATTTTTATTGGAGGTACTATAGGACAATTAGAACTACAAGAATCTCTAAAACAGAATAAAAACACAGTTTTAAAAACAAGCGCATGAAGAAAATATTCTTACATTAAAAACAACTGAGCCTATATTCAGCATTTACAGGCACAGTGTCACCTCCATTTCTAGTCCATTTCCTTTTATATAGCAAGCATTCTATGAAGAACTAATTAAAATCTACATAATTAACTCTAAACTTTGTGTGTACAATCACCACTAAATAATTGTTTTCAAGTATAGACATTGATAACAAAGTTGGTGCAGAGTTGCAAAATAGAAGCCAAACAGCTATTGTACAAATTGACATAAGAAATGATAGTACACTAGATTATGATTATGATTATGATTATGATTATTTAACGATATAATAAGAAGAGTTGAATTCAGTTGAATATATAGCTGATAAAATTTGCTATTGATTAGGAGTTTGGAGTGTGTGATATCTTTAGAGCAGACAAAGATGACTTTAAAAAAATTGATCTTAGCACCTGAACTGGTGATGTTTCTTAA
The DNA here is from genome assembly GCF_000151845.1 of Pteropus vampyrus. Classification (NCBI taxonomy): domain Eukaryota; kingdom Metazoa; phylum Chordata; class Mammalia; order Chiroptera; family Pteropodidae; genus Pteropus; species Pteropus vampyrus. The sequence continues at coordinate 3,872,455 of NW_011888845.1, read as the reverse complement.
TGAGTTGGACAATGCAAGAGAAAAATGTATTTGGAAAGAAAATCCCCAGTGTAATTTTTGGTATGATACCTTTGAGGGTTTTTTTAGGTATACAAGTGTTGATATAATAAGATGGTTGAATATAAGGCTGAGGTCAAGCAAAAGATTACAGATGAAAAAAATTAACTTGTTTATCTCAACAAAAAGGATGTATTAGAAGAGAAAGAACCAGTGGCGGAGTGGAGAGAGGTTCCTATAGAAGGAAGGGAAACAGCGCTATATTACACAGTGGAGAGAGGTCTATTACAAAGAGAACTAGGAGTTGACCATTATATATAACCTTAGGTAAGTTTTGTGACTTTAATAAGGGTAGTTTTATTGGAATTGTGGGTAAAAGTTTTTATGTACATTTTCTACCTCATTAAATTTTAAATTCCTTGATGACATGTCTGCTTTTTTTTTTTTTTTTATCATGGTGTTATCCATGATAACAAATTGCCTGATGGTTTCCAAATACACATTCAATGAAAGTTTTGAATAAATGTGTTAAGTCATATCAAAAAGGAAGAGCATCTCTCAATTTTTAAACTTTCATTTATTAAGTTGCCTATATCAGGTTGGTTTAAATTTTTTGAAGAATTAAAGGATGCCAAAATCATTCACTTCCTTTATTTTTAAATACTTTCATTAAAGTATTACACTTTTTTTACAGAGACAAAAATGAAAACGCATTTAAGACTAGTTGGACACAACTGTGGTCCTTGCAAATATTTATTTTCTTTCTAGGCAAGTTCTTTGATTTGGATGAAACCATTTGGTTGACTTACTGGCTAAATAATTTTGAGTTGTGTTTTATTTCTAGGCCGGTATATGTCACAGACATTTCAAGGCCTTTTCTTTTCCCTGTTACAACAACCAGGACTTTTCCAGGAAGCAGCTGCTCCAGCAGCCCAGGTCATACAGTGAGGCCAGCAGTGATATAGAAAAGGCTTTGTAGATGACCTGCAATAAAATGAATAAGAACAACAAACGCAATGCAAAACAAAAATGTTTATTGTTTGAAGCCACAAGTTTAGGGAGTATTTGTTACCTCAGCACTAACCTAACCTATTCTCATTGATACAAACACTAAGCAAATTTGCTCAAAGTATATATGTAATTAAACTACCTGCTCAAGTGATAATATGAATTAATAACATATATTATTTCTTTTAGTGTATTTACCTTTCTTTTACTTAATTTCATGCAATTAGAAGATTATGTTCTTTAGTGCTGTATGGAAAATATTTGATAGAGAAGAAATTAGAAGTAGGTTTAAGCCATTCTACTTTTTGTATTCTAAACATTGAATCTCTTGGGAAATATAAAATTAGTGGAAAAGGTAAAAGTAATGGAGTTATAAAAGCATTATGTTGGAGAAGCATCTATGAGTGTAGATTTTCCTTCAAGTCAG
>NW_011888845.1:3821946-3870973 GCF_000151845.1 Pteropus vampyrus | reverse complement strand
GATATAATAAGAAGAGTTGAATTCAGTTGAATATATAGCTGATAAAATTTGCTATTGATTAGGAGTTTGGAGTGTGTGATATCTTTAGAGCAGACAAAGATGACTTTAAAAAAATTGATCTTAGCACCTGAACTGGTGATGTTTCTTAATGAGTTGGACAATGCAAGAGAAAAATGTATTTGGAAAGAAAATCCCCAGTGTAATTTTTGGTATGATACCTTTGAGGGTTTTTTTAGGTATACAAGTGTTGATATAATAAGATGGTTGAATATAAGGCTGAGGTCAAGCAAAAGATTACAGATGAAAAAAATTAACTTGTTTATCTCAACATAAAGGATGTATTAGAAGAGAAAGAACCAGTGGCGGAGTGGAGAGAGGTTCCTATAGAAGGAAGGGAAACAGCGCTATATTACACAGTGGAGAGAGGTCTATTACAAAGAGAACTAGGAGTTGACCATTATATATAACCTTAGGTAAGTTTTGTGACTTTAATAAGGGTAGTTTTATTGGAATTGTGGGTAAAAGTTTTTATGTACATTTTCTACCTCATTAAATTTTAAATTCCTTGATGACATGTCTGCTTTTTTTTTTTTTTTTATCATGGTGTTATCCATGATAACAAATTGCCTGATGGTTTCCAAATACACATTCAATGAAAGTTTTGAATAAATGTGTTAAGTCATATCAAAAAGGAAGAGCATCTCTCAATTTTTAAACTTTCATTTATTAAGTTGCCTATATCAGGTTGGTTTAAATTTTTTGAAGAATTAAAGGATGCCAAAATCATTCACTTCCTTTATTTTTAAATACTTTCATTAAAGTATTACACTTTTTTTACAGAGACAAAAATGAAAACGCATTTAAGACTAGTTGGACACAACTGTGGTCCTTGCAAATATTTATTTTCTTTCTAGGCAAGTTCTTTGATTTGGATGAAACCATTTGGTTGACTTACTGGCTAAATAATTTTGAGTTGTGTTTTATTTCTAGGCCGGTATATGTCACAGACATTTCAAGGCCTTTTCTTTTCCCTGTTACAACAACCAGGACTTTTCCAGGAAGCAGCTGCTCCAGCAGCCCAGGTCATACAGTGAGGCCAGCAGTGATATAGAAAAGGCTTTGTAGATGACCTGCAATAAAATGAATAAGAACAACAAACGCAATGCAAAACAAAAATGTTTATTGTTTGAAGCCACAAGTTTAGGGAGTATTTGTTACCTCAGCACTAACCTAACCTATTCTCATTGATACAAACACTAAGCAAATTTGCTCAAAGTATATATGTAATTAAACTACCTGCTCAAGTGATAATATGAATTAATAACATATATTATTTCTTTTAGTGTATTTACCTTTCTTTTACTTAATTTCATGCAATTAGAAGATTATGTTCTTTAGTGCTGTATGGAAAATATTTGATAGAGAAGAAATTAGAAGTAGGTTTAAGCCATTCTACTTTTTGTATTCTAAACATTGAATCTCTTGGGAAATATAAAATTAGTGGAAAAGGTAAAAGTAATGGAGTTATAAAAGCATTATGTTGGAGAAGCATCTATGAGTGTAGATTTTCCTTCAAGTCAGGAAAAATATTTCTCTGGAAGATAAACAAACTGTTCACTACATTGGTAGCTGAGAGGGAGGCAGCAAGATGAGGGAGGCTGGTTGCATAGTAGCTGTAGGTAGATCAGATGATAAGCAATTTAAAAAAAAAATCTCTTTGGAAGCTATGCAAACATTCTGAACTCATGAGCACCTTCAAGACAGTGATGAGAAATGGATTTGCAGTAACTTTCGTTTCCTGTGTATTAGCCCCATTTTCTTCAGTCCTTCGGCCTTCTGTAACAAACAGAACTGTAGCATAATCCCTTCTATACATATGGGGCTATATGTGTGGGGCCAAGATTAGCTGCCAACTCAATGGAAGAGATCATTTAAATATGAGCTATTAAAAATAAAGTTTTAGTTCTTGAACATCCTCAATTTGATATTACGATTGAAATGTATAATTGCTGTATTTATTTATGAAATACAAGTATAATGCATTTGATTTCTATTTTTATTTGTCCAAAACAAATAGGAAGATTTTATCACACTGCCAAGAATAATAATGTCAGTTAAAATTTCCATGTTTTTTAAAGTTTATAAAAGCTTCTCATAAACATTATCTAATTTTTATAATACCTTTCTAAGACTGGTAACAATGATGTTTAATGTAATAGTTAATAAATGAGTCATACACCTCTTTTTATGTGGGAGAAGAAAATGAACTATTAGATAGCGATTTTTCTCAAATCCAAGTTTTATTTAATCTTAAAATCTATAAAATCAAAAATATGTTGTTTGAAGAAAGAATTCAAATAATAGAGAACTAATATGATCCATAAGAACTTACTAGATGTGATGAATCAATTTGGTTCTCATAAAAATGTCTGAATCTGAGGGTATTTCTTAATTTATATTTGAAAGTATATGGGTGAAGATTTAAATAACCTGAATAAGCCACATGTAGAGAAAATTTTCAGTATTCTTCCTACTCTTTTTTCTGTTTACTACACATTCACCTTCTTTTATTTATTTATTTTTTTTAAAGAAAAAACATTGCTATTCTGATTGTTCAGCATATAGGATACCCAGGGCCCAGGACACTTCGTTTTGAAGTCAGGACACGTGAATGGATTTTACTATTCTCCTCATCAGACTAGGGCAGAGACTGGTAGGGCATTTCTTCTTTTCTTGCAGGCTTATAACTCATCAAACCTGAATATCAAAGGGACTTTTTTGAGGGATCAACCATCTATACTAAGGAAGGAAGTGAAAGCCTCACTTAAGCTTATCATCTAAGTTTTGTTCTCTAAACACTTAGAATGCTATGCATTTGAGTAGATTCTATGCATGTTTAACTGTTAAAATCTTACTAGGTTCCTGATTCTATGATCAGCTCTTTTGTGTACAGCTGCAAGAATTTGGAATCCCCAAAGAAGCTGGGGTAATGATAAAATATGGGCTCCAAACCTCCACCCTGAACCATGAATATATTGTTTTTATGTACTTTTCTTTATCAATAAAGAACTCCTAGATCCTATTACTGTAATTATATATTATATTGAAATTTGACTGAAACAGTGAACCCAACAGAGCGAACACAAATAAGTGATATATTTTTCCCAAGAATTCACTTGAAGAAAATCGATGCCTTTACTTCTTTTTATATAGTATTTTCCTAAATTTCTTTCATGTGATTGATCAAATGAATCCTGTTTCAGCAGGTTGTAATTCCACTCGAATTCCTAGTTACCATAGAAACAACTGTTTCCCAAAGCCCTCTTTTAAATGAGATTTTACTTAAGGGAAAATGATTGTACTAAGTAAGATTTTTTACATTGGAAACTAAAGATCTTAAAATATTTAACATCTATGACAAATTTCAGAAAAGAATATATTAAGGTTGTACTTACTCTAAATACTCTAACAGGCAAAAGACAAGAAGAGGAGAGGAGAGGAGAGGAGAGGGGAGGGGAGGGGAGGGGAGAGAGAGGGAGAGAAATTGAGAGATTGAGATCAACACTAGAAAGTATTTCCACTCTCATGTTGGAGTAGATACACTGAGCTGAGAGCCAGCCTGTCATGGCCAGCCAATTAAGACTTGTTAAATACAAACCAGAGGTTAGAGGTGGACTACTGGGTAAGGAGCTGAATTGAGGATGGGGCAGATACCTGGGAATGTCTGAGGAGAGCCAAAATTTGCAAAGGAAAGCTGACCATTACATTCTAGAATTTTGCTTGAGTTCAATAACAAGAAGTGAATTTATCAGTCACATATGTCAGTATCAGAGGGTAGCAAGATAGTTTGTGACTAGACTATGCTATTAATATTCCAAAACATTTATTTGACTTGTATTTTTATTTAATTATTTCTCATGCTTATTTAATCACGCTCTTTGATGACCTCTTTTTTGTTATTAAGCCTCAGAAATTAAAAATAGAATAATTGGTTCTGCTAGAGGAGACAAGGGCTCTAAGTCGAAAACAACATAAACTGGGAAAAATAAAACAAACAGATAAGACCTTAATCGACCCTTAAAAAATGTTTGTAACCTTCAATATATTGATCATTTACCATCTTTTCTCAAGTCTTGTCTTTGAAAAAGTAAAAGTATAAGCAAAAAACTAAGTGTCAGCTACATTTATTGCAGGCTTAATACTGAGTTGTCTCTATGTTCACTACTTTTTTTCCTGTAAATGCCTCTTTTCAAACCATTTTAACCCTTTAAAATTCTTTTTAGAAATGATCTTTTATTGTAATTTATTTATTTGTCTTTTTCACTTTGCATTATATTTTCTTACACGATCATCTTAGGAAAAACAGATCTCAGCATAACACTGATTTGCTTGACTTAGTATAAAGGCAATTTCTTAACTTAGTAATTTATAAACTTAATATTTTTTTAAGGTTTCTAGTTAATGACACATTGTGTGTCAGTTAATCCTGGCTATTCCTTTTATGCAAGATAAATTTAATAAGCTCCCCACCCCAAAAGGATAATCAGAGGGAATTATCTTTTTCAGATTAGGAAAATATAATTGCCCAGGGTTTTTTACACTTGTCAAACATGTGCTTCATAGCTGATCTTTTTGTTTTTCTGCCTCTGCAATGTGACAAGGAAAAATGAGTGTCGGATTAAAGAAATCCCCTGGTAATAGAATGGTCTATTTGTTTAACTGATTAGAAGCACGAAAAACAGACAAACTAAGAATGTAGGAAGACAAAATGAACCTTTATAACTAAGGTGGAGATAAACATTGAGGAAAGCTATCAAGAGCCAATATAAACTAAAGAAAAATGTAGGGACAAGGAACACAAAATATGACCTGGAAAAGTTTGGCCCATAGTCAGTTAAATAAATAATTATATTTACCACCAGTTATTGAATATTTATTATAAGCCAGGTACTAAGTATATCTCATATATTATGTACTTTAGTCTCTATAGCAGTTCTATGATATAGGCACTGTTAATCCAAAATTATATGAGGAAAGGAAGCTTGAGGGTAGTTTGTCCAAGATCACTGTTAGCATTTAACAGACAAGAGTTGAAATGTAGGTCTGTGTTAGAAACAGTTCTCTTCAACACAGTATTTTATTTTCCTTGTAAAGGAGCAATGAAAGTTGGAATCCCAGGAAAAGACAAGGAGTGATAATGATAGAAAAAAATAGATGAAATACTAATTGATTTTCAAAAACATGTTTAAATATAGTTTTGTTTAATATATATTTTTGTATTTTTGAACAAAATAACATTTAAAGAAATAAAATATGAATGTTTTTTTTTTCTGCAAAGCAGAAAAGATACTGCTTATCTCATAGCATTATATTAAAGATAAAACATGAACTTGGAGGTGAAATGCTAAACATTGTTATTGGTCCAGACTAACTAAACACTCAGAAAATAATTAATATAATGATATCATTGTTATAATTATACTGGCTTTGATCCATCGATGACATGTTGCTAGAATTTTATCTAAGTTTGCCTTAAATGTTTAAATTCTGAAAAACTGGATTGTTTTGAACAAATATGCCTGTTCAAATATTTCACAGCAGTAGATTTTATTATATTTTAATTTTTTTGGAAATTTATTCAGTAAATATTTTCTTAATTGATAATATAAATACTATGACAAAAAGTAAAATGTGGTGAAAATGGCAGAAGTAATAACAAAACAGGCAAGGACAAAAGTTATGATAAAAATCAGTAAGAAAAAGAAAATGTGTGATTGCTTCAACAGCTCATTTAGGGACAAAAATTTTAGGTAAATTAAAGGTAAAACTCTATAATTTCAAAAATAAGTTTGTAAAATGAATGCTTCGCAAACAAGAACATTTAATAGTTAATAGCGATGCTTGACTAGACTTACTTCTAGGAATTCATATTTAAACTTTCTCATTCTTGCTAATTCTGGTTTAATTATTTATAAAAAGATGTATCGATATTTTAACATTAAACAATGTGTACTAGTAGAGTTCTCATATAAAAAATCGGATTCCCAGTTAAATGTGAATTTCAGATAATAATATTTTAGTATGAGTAAATATATGAATATATTATGTGGGATATACTTAACTGAGCGTACTATATTTCTGTTTGCTATATGTAACAATCTTATACAGGAGTCAGGCTGGACAGCAGTGAGTGATATTTGAGTATATAATCAATGCTCCATTAATGGTCAAAAATCATATTTCACTATTTTTTGTTTATTATTCATATATTGCCATCTGAAAATGAATTGAGGTACCATATACTAAAAGCAACATATTTAAGAGTAGTGAAGTTTCCTCTTTACTAGAAAACCTAAACTATATTAGAAACCAGATGCGTAATATAACTTAGAGAACCATAAGATACCAGAGATTGAGGCAAGGTCAGACAAGGCAAAGCTAACATTACTTTAAATATTAAAACTCAAATCAAACAGGACCCATATTATAGGCTGAATAAATGAGAAGGTCAAATATCAGAACAGAGAGTGAATCACCAAATCACCCACAGATTCCCAAGGGTACAATCAGAAAACTAATTTATGGTATTGAAATTAAAGTTCAGATCTCAGGTAGGCAAAGCACCTTGGTAAGCAAAGTGTTTGGAGCCTAAGAAAGCAACATGAGCTATAGGAGTCAAGAAAGGCCAAATCTTTTTTTTTTTTTTTTTTTTTTTTTAGGTAGTGGTAAAAAATACATACTGGTTTATTTGAAAAGTTTGCTATTTTGTATTTCAAATTAATTTGAATGTACAGTATTTTATAATAGTTTACTTCCTTTAAAATGTATGGTAAGACCAAATCTTGACAATTCCAGCCCAAAACCAAGTGAAAGCATTTGAGTACAAAAATTAAATTTAATCGCAAGAGTCTGAGTAGTAAAAAAGGGTGCAGAATTCTGAAGGAAAGCCTCAATCCTGACAATGCAGGATTAAATATAATCATTTAAATTTATATACATAAAGGTTATTATCTGAGTATGAGGACATAACCCATGCTGGGAATATTAAAAGGTTAAAAATTAAAATACAAAAAATATAACCTCATTTTGAAGAAAATTTAAATAAATACACAGTCAGTCATTAAGTTAAAAATACTTATTTTGGTACCTTCTATATTCTGCAAAGGGCTAGATATATATTGTGGAGCAAAATAAACATGGTCCCAGCTTCCAAAGAGCTTATAATTTAACATTTACAAATAGTAATGAGTGTCATAAAGAAAAAATTTAAAATGATAGTGAGTTTGAGAAGATAATCTGAGGACCTAAGTGTGAGTATGAATAAGTGTGTGTGTTCATAAAGGTCAGCAAAGTCTTGATCATGTAGGCCATGCTAAGGATTAAAAATGAAGGGTCTTTGGAGGATGGAGAGAAAATTATACATGGTCATATAGAGATGAGAATCAGAACTAAAGGGCAAGAATCAGAACTGAAGAGCAAGTGTTTGATCAAATATCCAGTTTTTAAGTGACAAGGTACATGCATGGTAACATCAAAAAAGGATAACACATTGTGTTCAAATATGTGTATGTTTAACATTACTGCAAAGCCATTTCTTGTGTCCAATTACTTTAACTGAGGAAGAATGAAGAAAATCATGTTCAAAAATCATTGAATGGAGGAGTGAAACTATCTAAATAGCAGTATTATTGTACATTATGTTTTTATATCCATGCAGTCATAGAAAATAGCTTGCAATATTAGATAAAAGTATTGGAAAATTTTTTACTATATATATATAAATACACACACACACACACACACACATTTCCTCCCCTTAAACACTTCAGAAGCACAGGTGGCATATTGGTCAGTATGATTCTTTTCTGTTAAGATACTGTTTTGAACACATTTCCTACTCAGGAAAGAACTGAAAATATTAGATTTTATTTTACATTCAAATCGGGATGTATTTTCTAAAGGAATAACAGATAAATGGTTACAATTTAAAGACTGCACTAGGAAAGGAAGATAGAGAGGTCGAGAGGGAGGGAGGGAGGGCAGAATGGAGTGAGGGAGGTAAGATAGGAGGCAGGAAGGGTAAGCATTGATACATTTTTAAAGTATTTGGATGAACTATTGATTTTTCAAAAATACCTTCTGCTAGTCTAACTTCTGTGTTTTGTTTGTGTTTCTCACTGAACTTGGCTAACACTTATGACTGTGGTTGTTAAATATCTTAAATTGTAACCATCTATCTCTTGGAGACCTATCTTGGCTTTGAGAACACTTGGGACAATTTGGAGAAATGATATTTCTGATAGCTGAGAGAGGGTAAGGAGTGAAAAGAAATAATTTTTATGTCAGAATTGCCCATGGATATTTCTGCATCTAAATCAAATGAGCTGCTTTCAAGACCTGATTTTTATGTTAAGTTTGTAAAGCCTGGAACCTTACAAAGGGCTTTAAGAATAAATCTAGTAAAATATACACAAGGTACATTAAATTATTCTTTTCTCCCAAATGTCATAATGTAGAAAAAAAATCAAATACAATCAAATCACTAAAGATTGTTTTGTCCATTATACAAAAAGAACAAGATTAAATAGTAAACGAAAATCAATTACTTGTTTTTGTAAGAAGTTTTCCCTTATATATAATGTCCTCTTTCCTCTCTCTGCATATACCAGGTGTTTTGTAGAAATATTTTAGTGCTAATGATTTAATAGGTTGCCTCCCATCCTGCCAGATGCTTTTACATGATTAGCAGTTATAAAGTGCTGTTTTAGTTATTCCCAAATTTACATTTCTCCCATATAGTGCATATTTTGGGACACAGAGTTTCACACAAATATGTCCCAATTCTTTTTTTGAAAGCAAACCTCCTATTTCATTGTTTTTGTTACTCTCACTTTAATATACACATTTTAACAGGTATGTCAACATAGAAAAATAAAATTTAAAATGGAATTATGTAGATACTTTGGGAATCAAAATGGTATTTATTTTAAAAATGTATGTTGAGCTTCTAAATATCATATTTGAATACTTAAATCTCTAAGTCATCCTCATCCTGGAATAAGTAGTTCAGTTTTTACTTTCACATAGCCTATATAGCTATGATCTAAAATCTATTGTGATATATGATTTTCCTAAGCTGATTCTAAGGTTTATAAATTTTTAAAATCAATTTCTTAAAGCCTTACATCCATTAGATTTTCATTAGTGTGTGAAAAACAATATAAACGTAGTCACTTTAAAGTGGAGTCAGAGCCACCATCTCAGAGGAGCTACTGTGCAGTTTATATGTAGGTGCTGTATGAAGGAGCTCACAAATGCCATCTGTGGAGGCTCACGCTCATGCAATCCATGGCACACCATGAAGTTTCTGCAACAGGGGTAACTGCTGTGTGGGTGTTTACAGGCTGGGTGTGCACATCCTCAGGTGAAGCAGTCATGAATTTTGTGCACTAGCTTCTTGGTGGAATCCTTAAGTCAGTGAGTAGGATCTGCACTGTTCCTTGAGATTCGTGCACTGTTTTCTGTGACCCCTGGGGTTTTTTTTGTTTGTTTGTTTTGTTTTGTTTTGTTTTGTTTTGTTTTTTGCTACTAGTTTTCCTCAGATAATTAAGCTGTGCGGATCCCCTTAGTGTTCTGGATGGGGGCGAGATCGAAGTGGGCCTTTTGAACAACTTTCTATAGGGCTTGGGAACTTAGGCAGTAACCTCTCTCATTCCATTCCAATATGGGAGAAATTGCTAACCAAGAGATAAAATGTAACTTCTTATTCTTTTCAGTGTGTCTACTCTCAGATTTTTTTCTCCACTGAGGTACTGGAACCTCAATGAAGCAAATATATCTTCTATATATCTCTTCCATATAAGTATTTTCATCCATTGGTTATTAAAATTGGTGTTTTGTGGGGGTATGAGGGCTGGAACTTCCCATTCTAACATCTTGCTTTCTCCCTGCCCCACCCCATGAAGTCAGATATTTTGTCTCCATCTTTTAACTTAGCATATCTTCACCATGGATATACCTGTATTTTTTCCTGATATATCTTATTTTCCTAGAGCTTACTGAAATCCTAAATAGTAAGCCCCACAAAAGATCTCAGCACCAAGCCTGAATTTGTGAGGTTGAGAGAAGGCACACCATCCTAACACTTTCTTCCCAAGAAAAAACAAAAAAAGTAGAGCTGGCATCCCATTGAAAAGGTCCGAGAATGTTTCTGGTTTATTTGTTCATTTTTTTGTTTTTTGTTTTGTTTTGTTTTGTTTTTTAGTTTCTAGTAGAAGTGAAATAATATGGTATATGTCTCTGATAGTTGCCAGACGGGAGAAAGGTTGGGGAGTTAGATGAAAAGAGTGAAAGAGATTAAGAAGTACAAATTACCAGTTATAAAAATATTCATGAAGATGTCAAGTACAGCATAGAGAACACAGTCAATAACATTGTAATAACTATGTACGGTGTCAGATGAGAACTAGATTAGTGGAGTGATCACTTTGTAAAGTGTATAAATGTCTAATCACTATGTTGTACACCTGAAACTGCTATAATGTTGTATGTCAATTGCAACTGAAAAATAAACTTTAGAAAAGGTCAGAGAGACCAATAATAGTATTTACCAGTTATAAGAGTGGCCAAATATTAGAAACTTATGTAGCTCATACTCTGGTAAGTGTGTACATTATCTCATTGTCTTATTCATAACCTTGTCAAAGTGGTATATTTATCTCAAGATATAGATGACCAAAATGAGGCTCATAAAAGTAACATTATTATGCAATGGTCACACACCTACGAAGGGGCAGGAAGGAGATTTGAAAGTAAAACATGAGAATTCAGAATTTTTATGTTCAACTTTAATGACATTTAGTCTCAAATAACAGTAAATTTACATTTGATAAGAGTAACAAAAAGAAGAAACAATTAATTCTGTTTAGAAGTGTGTATTAGAGTCTCCCATGATTAGAGAGGTAGTTTGGAATTTGTCATTCAGGCAAAGGAAAGTCATTGGCATCTTTAAAACAAGAAGCAGTTATAATCAAACATTTTAATTAAATAAAGATTATATCAAGTCATTATATTTTGTCATATTATGTCATATCCTATCAGAAGGTATTGGGGGCATATATCATAAAAAGAGAGAGAAGGTGAATAGAGGGGAGTGTTGACAGTGGCAGCTGAGGTAGAGAAAAATATGGACCCCAGAGCCCTGGCATAAGCAGTACAGAAGGAGGAAAGGTTGCCTGCTATCCAGGACACAACTTTGCCTTTCTTTCAGGTAAACAGCTGATATATTATGAAACTCTTCTCAATGATGACTAATGAAGTTAGTCTATTTTGACCTATGGCAAAGTTTTAGAAAATTACCATTGCTAAGTTCAAAACTGATAGGATTTAAGTCAGGAAAAAAAATCACCTCAGGAATTTATCTGTATTTTTTAAATATAAATTTATTACTCAACTGATGTTTTCTGTGACATTTTAAGTTAAAATTCTTAAATTTAGGAGTTGAGAGAAGAGGCAATATTATGTTTAAGATTCAGTTTGCCAGTTTCAGTTTCATTCAACCACTTACTAGCTATATTTCCTTGAGAAGGTTACCGTATATCTCTAACTTCAGTGAAATTACCAATATTTGTTGTGAAGATTAAATGAAATAGTGTGGAACAAGCAATAAGCATATTGCTGGCACAGAGTCACTGCCTAAAAGTGTTGGGGATACTTGTTTTCAATATGCTATGTACATTCAATACTTTTTTTAGAATTAAAATATATTGACTTTTAATTTATCAACAACAAAAATAATGTATTGGCTTATTTAACAAATATTTATTGAGTACCCATATATGTGACTGTCACTAGTAACAGGAAAATCAGTAAAAAGTAAAAAAAGAAAAAAAGAAAAATCTTGCCTTCATGATATTGTATTTATATTTCTTAAGTCACTGGGAAATACTTCCAAAATGGCATCATAAGGACTTCCACACATAAATTTACTCCTCTTTAAAAGCAACAATAATACGGGCAAAAATTGTCAAAATCAACTTTTGATACTCTGGAAATTAACCAAAGTCTTGCAACAATCCAAGAAGCTTTTACTAAAGAAAAATGACTGTAAAAAGAAAAGCAAGTGCTACAACATTTCCATCATCCCATACCAGGCATCATGGTAGCCTAAAACAAACAAACAAATAAACAAAACAAACACATTAAAAAAAAAAAAAAACAGTCATAAAATAATCACAATGACTGTGAACATTAGCAGCCGAGGACCGCTGGTGGAGACAGAACAGGTTTGAATCTCTACCAAAAGCTCCAATACCAGAACACTGCCAGTATTCAACCTATATGGCAGCTCTTTTGAAATCCTATCTCCTGGGCTTGTCTTAATTGGTCTGATTTAGACTTTGTTCACTGTGAATAATCTTTTTCCTGGGCATGTCTTGAAAATAACCATCAGCAATGTCTAACATCACGGGTGACTGAGAAGGTTATAACAAGACAAGAAGCCTAGCAAAAAATTTAAAGCTGAGAATGAGATGTCCATATGGGACTTTGAAAATTTGAAACTTATTCCTGGGAATCTGGAAGGCTTTATGCATGTGCGGTGTAGGTGCCCAGGAATGACCTGAGAAGGCTCTAACTTTCCTTCACTGGCTCACCTTGAAGCTCTGCTTAAGCAGGATGTAAACAGCAAAGCAAGATGAAAATTACCAAATAAAATCTTGAAGATAGGCTGCAAAACACATACAGAGCCCCTCAGAAGAAATTCTAGAAGAAGTTGGTTTAAGAAATTTAAGGAAACCTCTGTCCAAACATTAGCTGACAATTACACTAATGGAGTAGACTTCAGTAGCCACACATGGCTAAGGATACAGACTTTATAAAATATAGAAATGTTTCTAAATAAACACACAGAAGCAGCAATGAAAACAACAAAGAGAAACAATAATAAACCTTGGGGAAGAAGATAGAAAATATGATTTCAAGAGCTGCTAAATTATTTTAAATGTCTAGTTTTTAACAAAAACATACAAGTCATGCAAAAAAACAAAAAACAAAAAAAACAAAAATCAAAAAAACAGAAAATCATGGCCCATATACAAAGGGAAAAAGTCAATTAAGACCTGTCCTTGAAATGGCCAAAATTACTAGAAAAAATATATTGAAACTAAAATTGGTTTATTGAATAATAAATAAAATTAACCAAACTTTAACCAAAAAGAAAACATCTTGAAGTGTAGGCTCCAATCACTAAAATCAGTAATAAAAGACGGTATATTACATCCAACCAAAAGGAATAAAAAGGATGAGAAAGTATAATGAACAATTGTATGTAACAAATTAGGTAAACTAGCTGAAATAGATTCATTCCTTTGAAGGCACAAAGTACCAATACTAACTCAAGAAGAAATAGAAAATCTAAATAGATCTATTATTAGATATTGAATTAATAATCAAAAACTCCCTGAAATGAAAACCTAATACCAGATAACTTTACTGGTTAATTATTTTTCCAAATGTTTATAATAACAATCCTTTACAAATTTTCAAGAATAAAAGAGGAGAGAAAGCTTCTCAACACATTCTATGACAGCAGTATTACCCCAATACAAAAACCAGACAAAGACATCCTAAGAAAATGAAACTACAGACCAATATAACATGGATATAGATGTAAAAATCTCAACAAAATATCAGAAAATCTAATTCAGAAAAAATATAAAAAGAACTGAACACTGCAACAAAATGAATGTATCTCCAAAATAGGATATGCAAGGTAGGTTCAACATACCAAAAAAAAAACAAAAAACAAAAAACAAAGCATTTTTTTATACTGATGCAATAAAGAACAAAAGTACATGATTATTTTAGAAGATGTAAAAATGTACTTGAAAAAATCAACCACCTTTTAAGATTAAAAACAAAACAAAACAAAATTTGGGATAGAATAGAACTTCTTCAGCCTGATAAAGAATATCTATGAAAAACACGCAATTAACATTGTACTTAATAATGAAAACTGAACATTTTACATTTAAAATTAGAAAGAATACTCTTATGCTCTCATCATTTTAATTCCACATGGTTCTTGAGGTCCTAGTCAGAGGAACTACTAAAGAAAAAGAAATTTAAGGCATCCTGATTGCAAAGGAAGAAGTAAAACTATATCTCTATTACCGATGCTATGACCTAGTATGTAGAAAATTCAAAGGAGTCTACAAAGAGCTTTGGAACTTATCGAAGAATTCAGCATGGTTGCAGTAAAAAGATCAGTATACAAAAATCAATTGTATTTCTATGTGTTAATACAGAGAAATCCAAAAATGAAATTCATACAATAATTCCATTAATATTATCAAAAAGAACACAATGATGAGGAATAAATTTAACAAATGAAGGAAGAGATTTTTACACTGAGAACTACAAAACATCGTTGAAGCAAATTAAAGACTTAAAAAAATGGATCTCTGTTCACAGACTGCAAGACTTAACATTGTTTAAATGGTGGCATGCCTCAAAGTGATCTGAGATTTAGTGTAATTACTCTGAAATTCCAACTAGCCTTTTGCAGAAATTAACTAACTGATTCTAAAATTTATATATAAATAGAAGGGACTCAGAATAGTCAAAATAATATTGCAGAAGAGAAATGAAATTGGAAGATTCACATTTCTTCAAAACATAAAGTAATCATGACAGTGTGGTACTGGCATAATGTTGTAAAACAGTGGAATAGAGAGTTCAGAAATAATTCCATATATTTATATACTTCATAAGGGTGCCAAGACAATTAAATAGGGGAAGCTGTCATTTAAAAAGAGATGATGTGAAGCAACTAAATATCTATGTGCAAAAGAATACATTTAGAACCATATCTCACGTCATATGTAAAAATTAACCCAAAGTGGATTATAGATTAAACTTAATAGATGAAACTATAAATTCTTACAAGAAAATGTGATTGTAAATCTTGTGACCTTGGATTGAACAATGATTTCTTAAATATGACATCAAAACACGTGTGATAAAAGATAAAATAATTTTTCTTCAACGGATGCCATAAAAATGTGAAATGACAACAAAAAAAATGGAAGAAAATTTTTGCAAATTAGATCTTTGTTAAGAGATTGGTATCCAAAATATATACTCTTAAAATAATGTTGAAAGATAAATAACCCAGTTAAAAGTAGGCAAAGGATTAAATAGCTATTTCTCCTAAGAATGTATAGAAATGATGAATTTGCACATGAAAGGTGCTCAACATCTTTAGTCAGTAGAGAAATACATATCAAAAGTGCAATGAAATGCTTCCTCAACCTCAGTAAAATATCTAAATTAAAAAAGAAACAAAGCAAGTGCTGATGAGAATGTGGAGACATTTGAACACTCATACACTGCTGGTAGAATTGTAAATGATACATCCACTTTGGAAAACTGATTGTTCCACAAAATGTTAAACATTGATTTAGCATATGACCCAGGAATTCCACTCTTAGGTACATATCATACCAAAGAGAATTGAAAACATATGCCCATACTAAAATCGGTTCATGATTGACCAAATCATTAGTATTCATAATAGCCAAAATAGCAGACACAAGTGTCTAGCAACTGAAGAGTAAATATGCTAAATGTGGAACATCCGTACAATAAAATATTATTCATCAGTACAATGGAATGAAGTACTGATACATGCCACAACATGGAAAACCTTAAATACATTATGCAAACTAAAGGAAGCCAGTCTCCAAAGGCCACATATTTTATAAGCCCAATTAAATGAGAGAGAAAGTTGATTAGTGATTTCCAAGTGCTCAGTGGAGGAGGAAATGAAGAGTGATTGCTAATGTATATTGGTTTTCTTTTGGGGGTGATGAAAATATCCTAAAATTAGATAGCAGTGATGGTTGCACAATTCTGTGAACATAATGAAAAACACTCAATTGTATACTCTAAAAGGACAAATTTTATGACATATTAATTATATCTCAATAACCATGTTATTTAAAAAATTCTCTGTAAGGAAAAGAACACCTCAGGGATCATTTTACTATGGTTTTAATATCTTCAGATGCAGATTCAAAAAAAACAGCTGCTACTTAATGCAATGCATTATTTTGTAGTGTCTAGTATAATATTATATTATGTTCAGTTTTGATTATAAAGGTAAATGTTATGTGGGAATTTCAATTTCCATTAATATTAACTACTTAATCCCCCTACGATAACCCCTTGGTTCGCTAATGGATGACTTACAGATTAGTCAACAAATACAGAAATTCTTAAATTCTTCATTGTTGAATCTGGCATCCAAGGTCTCTTGAGTCAGAATGAGAACAGTAATAACCAGACTGCATATTTATCTTTCCAGTTTATTTATTTATTTATTTTTCTAATTTCCTTGTGAGGATTTGCACCACAGAAAAGCAATTAAAGAGAAGAGGAACACACTGAGATTTAAGGTTTCTATTCCAAGAAACAAAAGCATTCCAAATGTTCCATCATAGCTACAGTTAATGGCCAAACAGCTTTTATTACTTAGAAAGCGTATGAACTTTAACAACTTGGAATTGTGAGAAAAAAGACAACACTGGAAAAGCAATGTAGAAAGCACCAGTCCCACACTTATTTTTGTCTGTCTATACATTTAAATGTCCTTCTCTTTGGACGTACTTGGAAATACTGGAAAGTGTGGTTTCTGTCCTTCTTTCAGCCTCACTATTCACTCTTCTCTAAGAATGAATGCTAAAGAGAGCAAGACTGGGAAAAAGATATGTGCATACATTTTCCCTCTCATTTTTATGGATAGTGCCCCATGATTGACACATTCATCTAGTCTTCCATTCTCCACAAAGTAAGCACACCAGAGTCATATGCTGGATTCTGCTTATTAGAGGCGTCAGTAGGTATTTCCTAATGCTGCACAATGTTGAGGGTCCAAGAGCTATAGGGCAGACATTCCTACTTATGGTTGAATCTTCTTCAGATACAAATTTTCCCTTATGTAAATTGTTCCAAGTTCTAAATTTTAAGAGTCAAGGTATTAGTAATGCAGAGAAACTTCATTTGACCAAGCAACTTTACGTATTATTGGAGTAACAGCAAATAGCTGAGATTTTGAATATTGTAATTCTGAATCGTGCATCTGTGTCTCAAATGATTTTGTAAATTAAGTGGAGGGTGTGTATTATTAAAATCCAAACATTAATTCATTACATAAATACTCGAATTCCCTTATCAAAATTTTGATCAATATACTATAAATGCACAGTTATCGTGGGCTTAATTTTTAACATTAAGGTTGAATATAATTTTTAATTTGCCATTATTTCTTTTGTCCCAAGAAAATAGGCTTGTTTGGAACTTGTGGGAAAGTTAAGTTTTACTCTCTAGCTACAAATAAGGAAACATATTATTCTAGTTCCAAGTAGCACAATTTTATGAAAATAAAGAGAACCAAACTTAGAGTAAATCTGAGCGTATACATAGAAATGAAAGAAGATGCTAGAAATCTAGGTCTCTGAAGACATAATTGAACCACTGAATTAACTGACCCTGAAGTTTGCCCTCTAAACCTCCTATCCTGTGAGCAATTCAACCCTATTGTTTAAGATCTTTAAGCTGAGTTTTTTGTTCATCGACTCAAACTATATTTCAGTTGATTCAAAATAGGGGCCCCATTTTGGGGCTCCTGCAAGCAACAGATTCTAAAACATGAAATTACTTGTGAGGAAGAAGTAGAACTCTAGGAAATGGGGACCTCACAATTCCTGAGAAATTCCTTGTGAAGTTGGTTAGTCTGCTGCATGTTATACACTGTTTCCAGGCCAAGTGCCAGCCAAGACTACAATATCTCTGCAAATGGTAGGAAAATTATAGAATGCTGGCATATGCTCACAATTTCTGTGGCCTTTGGCAAGTTTGTAAGTGAATGGAGATAATATTGTCTGAAGGTGGCTATCTAAAAAAATGAGAGTAAATAAAGGACAATTTTGATAAGAGGATTTTTTTGCCTATGGCTTCAATGCAAGTTGACTGAGATTTCCATAATTTAAAAAATTGGGGGCTGTAGGAAAAGCTCGAATCTTTGACGGCATCTAAAACAATGGAATCAACCAACTTATGCTGAAGTTTGCCCTACTTCTGAACTTTTCAACTGGAGATAATGAGATCATTACTTGCAAAGCTTCTTTGAGATTGAGTTTCTAATCCTTGTATTAGTAAACATTTTGAGTAACAAAACAAAAGAGTCTGTCCACTTGCACAATTCAGGTTAAACATTGGGATTAGCCTTCAGAAATAATTGAAGGTTAGCCCATTGGCATATTCGCTTTTATATTACCAGTAAGTCACCTAGGACATAATAACATTTGATAAATCGTCATAAAGGATGAATCTGGCAAGAATTTGGCACAGTATCAGAGCCTCAGATAAAATGTTGAGGTTCAGCATCACTGCAACATGTTAGCTAAAATGGAGATACATGGCAGGCTTCACAAGCCCTTCTGAGGTGCTCTCTGCCCTTTGATGATTGTATAGGAAGTTGGAGATGGGCCTGTGGCATTTAGAACTCATTAATAGATGTAGGCACAGGAAAGAAGCAAGGAAATTGATGAAGCGTCTGAAACATTTGGGTGATCTTCCCCTGATCTACATATTTAGTCCTATAGCTTTGGGATACTAAGGGTTATTAATTATCCACATTAAACCTCGTTGCAAAATAGCCTCTACTGACATTGATGAATAATTGATTCCCTTGAATTTGCTGCTAGTTGCAATAGACTGTGTGGTACCTGGTAGCAGTTTGGTTTCCTATTAAGCATAGTCCTGAAACACTGTCACAGCCTTGGCCATCACCAGTAGTCACCATCCCATGTTTTTCAACCAAGGAAACACTGCTCACACTCACAGACATAATTGGAACCCAGAAAAGAAGAAAGTGTTCAGGAAGAAAAAAAGCCCAGATGTAAAACGATAGGAAAAAGGTCAAAGTCATGCTCCATCAATTAGCATTACTATTAGTAAATAGTGCAATAGTAAGTCAAACAGACAATGTCATGTGCAATATAGTCCCAAATTCATGAAACCTAACACTATGTCTTCCTTCTTTGTGTATGAGTATATGCGTGTGTTGGTATGAGAGTAGAGAACTGTTTCACTGAACAAGAATATTTGATGACATGAAATCATAAGTGTTTTTTGTTTTGTTTTGTTTTGTTTTTAAATTTTGCTGGATTAGTTATTTCTCTCTTGTACTAGAAGAGAACATTGTCAGGTCTCTTACACTGGGGATGATTCTAAAATAATTTAGTCTCCTCTACTCAGGAATTAAAATGTCTAGCCTAACATACTAGTAAATATTTTTAATGATTTCATGTCATGGCTTCTTCTTTACTTTCACTAAACCACATGTCTAAATTAACAGGTGAGCAAACTATGAAGCTCATATTCAGGGAAAGGGGTATTATATATTTCTCTTCCGTTCATTTCTTTTTTTCCTGTTTCTCCTCTACACAGTTTGATTCTGAACCCCCTAGAGTTGGACAATGAAGAGGAAAGTATGCAGTAAAGTTCTTAGTTAACAGGTAGTGTGAATAGGAATCATACTCTATGACCTTGGGAACTATGTAAACTCCATGCTCTTACATACTATTGTCATGTGTTTCTCCAAAAAACCTAATACCAATTGAAACCTCTCACCTTCAGTTTCTTATGGCTTCTCTTAGGTCCATTGCTTTCTAATGTATTTGTCCCTGTGTTTCTAATAATACCTTTGCTGCTCTAAGGTAAGGTTTGTTCAGCTTTGCTCTTAGAAAGAATCCAAGATAGCCCCACACTGACTTTGTATCACTGTGACTCATAGCAGATTCTTAGGCAACAGAAACATTCTCTTTGTCTTAATAAAATCTGAAAGTACAGGATGGTGAATCCAGCCATCCAAATTTGATTCACTCTTCAGCAACTTGTCTTGCAACTCTTGATTTTAAATATGAAAGATGAGGACAGATGCAGGTCTACTTCTAGGGACAAAATTCAAGTTTTAAGTGATTCTATTCAAGTATCATTTACAAGATTTAAGATGAAGAGCAGAACACTGCACCATTATTACCCTTTTTAAATGGTGGAAGAGCTTACAGCTCAACAAAAAAACAACATATTTCTCTCTATGCTTTTCTTTTTTGTTTTCTCAGACTTTTCAAGCTCTTTTGAACTGTGATTGGTTGCTGCTGGAGAACAACTTCTTTCCACAAACTTAAAGTGGGAAGGTTGGTTGACAGGTTTTCTGTCATGAAATTTTTGCAATTCCGGCAGAGTGGTCTTAATTGGAATGAAGGGTCTATTGCTATCAAGCCTCAGCTAAAACTGATCTAACATTTCTAAATATATCTCTTTTTTCTAGGTGTGTGTAAGTAGATATGGTCCCAAATATGAAATTTATCATATATATAGATATACGATATATCTATATATTTCCACCTAAAGACCCTTAATTACTTTCTTTACTGCCAGGCTCCTGATACACACATATGAAGATAAACATGTAAAGTTTCCAACCAAGGTGAAGTACTAGGGATCAAATTTACCCTTACTTTTGAAACAAAACAAAACAAAACAAAACAAAAAGGCAAAGATGTATGAAACAGTGGTTGCAAGCCATTGTACATCAGCCAACAAAACAATGATTCCTGAGAGAGGAGAAGCAAAGGAGGCGAGCCAGATCACTGCCTTGAGAGAGTATACAAGGCACAGAGCAGGAGAAGTGAATCCAGTCAAAGGCTGCTGGATTCCTTGTTTTGAAAAGATAAAAATGGGAGCCAAGACAAACTAAGGTGTCTTAAATTCACAGGGCAAAGTATCAGAGGAGAGAGCTCCACACACACAGAGAAACCTGGAGATAATCACAGGGTTATCCTAAAATCTTCACTTGACTACTGGTGAACACCTATCTTTTAGAAAACTACTTGAGGCCATGGAAAGAATTACAACATTGAGAGAGAAAGAAAGGAGATCATTAGCTCTCTAATTAGGCCATATTTCTATCAGCTATGATGGAAAACTTCATAATTCAATAGAGTATTTGGTAGAGTATTCCAAAGGGTATTGTCCTTGCAATGAGGCAAAATTAGTCCTGACCTATGTCTGCCTTGACCTTACCTAAAAAAGCAGAAACCAAGATCTGAAATTATCACATTGTTTTGAAGTATATTAACTGTATTAAAAAAAATTATTGAATAAAATAGAAGGGGTAGAATCAGTCAAAAATTAACAATAGAACAAGTCATACAAATTATAATCATCTTCACCAAATCATTCAGTCTCCTGTAATTAATTCTCATTTTGCTTCATCTTATGTTAGCAGCTTTATGAATCAATCTAGTTTCCATTAGAGTTTTAGAAATTTTTATTCAGTTCATTGTTATGATTTTAAAATTATTGGAATCCTATATTCTAAAGTACTTGCCAAGGTCTTTTCCATGAATCTCTTTAATGATGAAACTTTTTGGCCTATAGTTGATTGTAAATGTTTTCAGAGAAGAATCAAGAATAAAACAATAACTGTCTGTGAGTGACAAAAAAAATTAAAAATGGCCATCGTTAAAGAACTAATGAGAGTTAACCAAAATCATGATGCAGCTGGGAAGAAAATTGTTATTTTATGTTTATACAATATTGTAAAATAATAACTGGAATTATAACTGCTGTTGTACCAGGATATGTCAGAATTTTAGGAATTTAGGAATATAATTTCTGGAATGCATACTAATTATATATTCCCTTATAAATAAAATCTAAGAAGGTTAAACATTACTTTGTATTTGATAATGTTTCCCATGCAATTTAAAATATCAAATAAGCCTAAATAAATATTTATCTTTTTAAAAAGAGAGAGCGACTCTTGATATCTTCTGGGACCCTCTAGGACAATCCCAAAGTTAGTTCATGACTTCGTTCAAAATTTGATTTAGGGAATTTTGTTCAAAATGTCAAAAGATTTAAAACACTTGATCAAATAGTACCACAGGTCACTGTGAAACATTACTTAATTATCTATTTAAGCAAAACATTACTTAATTATCTATTTAATTATCTATCTATTTTAAAAGCAAATAAAGCTAGAAAGTTGTAAAAAAATACTTAGCGCTTTTAATATTGAAAAGACTGCTTTTTTTAGTAGTCAAAGACCTGATAAAGACAGTGTGAAGCACAGAAATATTACATAAGACACAAAAATCTTTGTTTGCTAGATAGATTACATAAAGATAAGGAAAATCCTATCATAATTTTTTATCGAGCAGGCCAATAATCTAAGAAATGTTGTGATTTAATAGAGATAAATTAAACTTTAGTTTTGTATTCATACATTGTTGAGCTTTTTTAACAACTGCTATAAATAAATCTATTAAATTTTAGCCAGTTTTGACCTTGCAACATAAAATTTATTGTCCAGAAATCTTCTGCAACTTTTTATATCCATTTAGGTTTTGTCTTATCTTTTTTATTTCCTATTCTGGAACAACCAGTCATTTTATTTTAGGACAAAATTACTCTTTCTTCCTTAACAAAAATACATCTATATATTTCTTGCATGTTATTCATATAAAAGCACATCTCATTTTCTTCCCATACTTCATATATATTTTTTCCCTTTGCTCTTGTTTCTAGTAGTTTTATGTTTATATATTGATTATAATTTTTAACTATTAGTAACCTTTATTTTCCAGTAAAAACTAAGAAGCAGGCAATTGTGAACTGTCTATCATCTATAGCATCTTGTAGAATATTTGCAAATTTATAAATATATAATTATAAAAACATGAGTTTTGAAGACATTTAATAGTATAATTTTTTAATGTTGCAAAAGACATGTTTATTAACAGACCCAAATAAATACTTTGTCTCTCTAAAAATTAAGAAGTCAAAAGTAGATAAATTTAAACTATGTTTAGCAATCAGTGTCTCAGTAGATTTTCTTATTTGGAAATGATCTAGATATTCAATGAATATCCATTATTTAGTTAACAGTATAAAGTTTTATACACATTTGTTTAAAATTACTTGTTTTTAACAGTTATGCTAGACATCAAAAAGCTAACCATCACCTAAGTTTCATGTTGACAAATTATTTAACTATTAAAACAAGGTAGAAAAAGTTATTTCTTTGCATTAGATTTAACGCTGACAACTCTGAAGACATGTCTGCCTTTATTAAATCAACAGACTTAAACTAGCTTTTATTGATCGGATTATCCTAGATCATGTGAATTTGAGAGACATTGAGTTTAGTTTCTATATTTCTGAATTTAAAGAATACTTAATTTATAAGTGATTATTTTTAAGCCAATTTGAGTTCTTTTAAAAATATTACTTATGCATGTTTACATATGCATAACTGTATTGACAGACAGATCTTATAGCTTTCATTTAAAATTTTAGCCATGTCTCATATACAATAATACTAATCTCAAAAGAATATCTGGATCAAAATTCTATTTCTGGCAAGTGGAATAAGTAATGGTTACCTGCTCAGATGGCCAATTTGTTACTAAATATTTTTGATTTGCATGCTGTAGGATCTTTTTAGAATATTTTGGAGTATGTTATGTTTTAGAAGCTTCTGCATATCAATTAAAGAATACATTCTTTTGTCTCTGAGAGGTTTGGGATCCTCTCTTTCCAAGGGCATCCCTTAAGATGAACTATATTATCTCAGGGGTTCTTTAAGGTGACCACTACAGTTCTAAATTATTCAAAAGTTCACTCATTTTCCAAAAAAGGGACAAGGTCCATAGTGGGTATACATACAAGAAGCAGGAGTTTTTGAGGAAAGCAGAACAAGAGTTTTAGTTTGGATGGAACATACCTTTGCCTTTAGATTCTCTAAGATGGTTTAACTATGAGGGGCCCTGTTTTATAACAACTGTTCCAAAACACAGGGGATCAAGCATCTCCCGACCCGTGCCTTTAAACAGAATACTCTGACTTACTAAGAAGCTTCAACAAACAAAATAGAGGTATGTACAACACAGTCAGAGAGCTCAAAACACAAAAAGAGATTTATCCTCAAACTCCAAGGTCAATGAGGAAGCAGTGAGCTCAGTGAGCTCTTGGGGTACCAGCACCTGATTGCTCACTGGCCTCAGAGTCCTTGGGGGTCTATTTTGCAACCCATTTCTGATGCCAGAAACTGTCAAACATCCATAAATAGCAAAACTAAAACTACCAAAGCAGTAAATAATATTGTGTACGCAAGAACAATTTGCAAACTGAGAATCTCCCAAATCAAAGGCTGATATGAATCTCAGGGGCATAAAGTTACAGGATGGCTTATAAAGTAAAAATGAGGAAGCTGTCACCCTTTACAATGATTGCTTATTACAATGAAGGTTTTCAGAAGGCCAGGGATTGGATAAAAGTGATGATCTCATATCATTTTTAGGAAGATGACTTAAGTTTCTGTTGTGATTATCAGAGGCATAGATTATTAAAAAATAATCTAAGTTAAGTTTTGCTTATGTTCATAAAATAAGCTAGATTTAGTTTGCTTACATGGCTTAAATGGTTTTGTCTGCTCGGAGAATTCTTAAATCCAGTCTCCATTTTGTATTTGACTTTAACAATAGTGACCCTTTTCCCATTTCCTCTATTCGGAAGAACAAGTTTGCTATAAGAGTTTTAGATGGTTAAGTATCTCCACTGCACAGTATCAGTGTAGTTCCAGAACTGAGATTTACCTTGGGGTAAGTCCAGGAAAGAAAAAGGAGAAAAAGCAGGGAAACATCCCTCAAACGCCCCCCACCCCCAATCCTCCACACACAAATGAGGGTTCTTTCACTCATGCTAAGGCTGGCAGAGCCTTAAAAAGAAAATATTTCCTTTGGTCAGAAAAATGGTGTCAGCGCAGAGCTGATTGAGAAGGGAAGGTTCTGTAGTGAGAGGCACAGTTGAAAGAACGCACGAGGGGCTGACATGAGAATGAAACAGCAGGCGCCAACTTTATTGTGGGCAGCATGCTTCTATTGTAAGGAATGCCATGCTGTTGCGGGGAACACGCTTCTGCTCCCACTCTTCTACTCCTTAGGGGACTACACATGCTCCACATATATCAGAATACAATAGTGGCATTTGGCTACACATGCGTGATACAATAAGCTGAATTACGTTTATATATTTTAGGCACAGGAACCCTACTAGACTAATGTAACATTCTAAATTCGGGGTCCTATTCCTAGCCGTGAGCCTGGATCACAGCCAGACCTGGGACCATCCAGGCTTGGGACCCACAAATGAGCTTCTCTCCAAGGCTTTGCTAACAACACATGTGCTTTTATTTGATTTAACAGGCCCTTGTGTCAAAGGTGGGAGATTACGTGGGAAATACAACCCAGAAACTCATTGCCACTGTTTTTGTTTTTGTTGTTTCTCAAAATTTAGCTTCACTCACCAATCTGCCTAATACATTTACCTTTCAGAGTCCTTACATAGTGTAACCTCTCATATAAGTAGAAGTACTTTGGTTCTTCATTAAATATCATTACTATTACCTAGGCAAAGATAAGCAATTTAGAAGAATATATACTCCAGAACTTTATTTTATGATCTTTTTATATTTTCCAAAACACAGTCTTTAAAAAGGAGATTCCTGAAGATGGTCTTCCTTCCCAGAAAACACTCTACTTCATCTGACTTTCTTGAGATCTACTCCATGACCACACCTGTCATGATCACCAGAGAATCAAAACACCTGATATGCTCTCCTCCACAGCTGGCACCTTTTGTCTTTAATTTCCTGTTGGTTATATATAGGGGAGGGCCGGGAGGCAGGATTTCATTCTGAATTCCCTGTAGAAAAGAGGTGGAGCGGGCCTTGTGTATCCTGAATAAAATTTCGGAAAGGTAAGTAGTACACATTATGATAAAACTACTCTAAGCCTTACCATCATAGAAAAAAGTTTGTTTCAGCCATTATAAAGTAACTCCTTCTGTGTGCGTATATGTGTGTGTTTGTTATTTTTTGTTTATATATATATATCAGTCTCTAGGGTCTGGTTTTATGGTTTTGGTATATATTGGGGAGGCTGTAGTGACATCTTATTCTGCTATAGAGGACTGAAAAAGATATGTGTAAAAATATGTCTTAAAGCTGGGTACATATGAGGGTTCAAAATTGTAAATTCAATCTAGCATGAGATAACAATGATTTAATAAAATATGTTAAACATAATATTTTTACAGCATTAAAACAATTGTTTCAGTAAATCCAAATAATCAAAAATGAGCCTATAAAAAATATTTTCTGCCTGTGAAGTTAACAATATATGCTCTTATATGCAAACTTTTTTCTCTAATTGTTGCCAATGTTTTCTCTCCATATCAGGTAATTACTTGACTTGCTTTGCAGCATTGTGTTTACTTTTCAGTTACTCTTCATTGAATACTTTTTAAATGCATTCCATTTTCCTATTGAGATTTTGCAAATTATCCAGTTAAGTGTTCTTTCAAAATAACCTTTAAAGGCCTCTAGTATATCAGTTTTTTCACTGTATTGATTTCATTATGCATTAGTTGAACCTACTATTGCAAACCCATCGAAACGCTGTTTTTTCCCCCAGCTTCTCAGCTTCAATTTTGATATAATTAACAAATTATTTGTACCTTAGAGTTTACTCCAGTTGTTAAAGTTTTCGTAGTAACAAGCAACCGTTTTTTGGATCTATTATTT
This sequence comes from Pteropus vampyrus, assembly GCF_000151845.1. Lineage (NCBI taxonomy): Eukaryota > Metazoa > Chordata > Mammalia > Chiroptera > Pteropodidae > Pteropus > Pteropus vampyrus. Next base: position 3,844,257 of record NW_011888845.1, on the reverse strand, counting down.
TGTTGTTGTTCTTGAATGTTTATTTCTATGTTAATAGTTTGGGCGACCTCTTTTAAAAACTAAAACTGTGTCAGCCAAAATTATATTTTCTTTGTTTTTATCATATCCTGATCTTAAAAATGGAATATAATTATGAGAATGAGGTATCTTCTAATCATAAGAATATTTTTTTATTCTATAAAAATGAAGTTTTACAGGCAACTGAATCAAAGTATCTCAAAAGAGAAAAATGGCATCAAACATAAATAGATATTTCTCTTCAAAATATGACCTACCAAGATAAATCTGGAAAATGTTCAATATTTTAAATCCCCTCAAAAAAAACCCATATAAAAATAAAACATCATTTATAATACCATCATTTATTAAAAATAAAAAGTTAATAACCAGGATTGTTGAAGTATGACAAAATGGGCATTATTATACACTACTAAAGTGAATTTAAATTGTATTAATGTGCGTATATATATACACACACACATACATATACACACACCAACAAAATACACATATATGTATATAAATTCCTATATGTGTATATATTTGTGTGTATAAGTATAAGCACATAAATAAACCTATATACATGCATATATTTTAAGTTCATTTGGTAGTGAATATATATTCACCTAAATATATATATATATGAGTATAAATGAGTTATTATAAACTCACAAAAATAATCCCTTAAATACGGTGGATTCTTCAGTCCCAGCTATGTCCTTCAAATAATTTATCTCTACAAACTAATAAGACATTCATACATAGATGTATTTCCAAGGCTGTTCAGCGCAGTATTATTTGTGGTAGAGACAAATGAAAACAATGTCAATGTCCAGTGACAAAGAATTGGTTAAGTAAGTCAGAGGCTATATAGCTATATTATGGACTAATATGAAAAAAAAAAATTAAGCATTATATGTTAAAGGGAATATAACATAGTAATAAATAAAACATTAAAATCATAAAGCAGTATATGCATATAATGCTAAATACACTAATGTAAATGCATCAATATAAATATACAAAAATTAATTTAGCTAAGAGCTATAATTTTCTCTAATTTTTAATTTTAATTTCCACAGCTTCTACTGGACAGTAGATAATTTATAAAAATAAAATTTAAAAAAAGCAGCTCTAAATGCACACACATATTAAAAATGGCAAGAGACTTTAATTTTTGTCTTGTTCAGACAACACTACACTTAAATTTTTATGCCTAGTTTGAATGCCGAAATAAGGAAAAAAATTATTCCTCAGATGGGAATTTACATCAATTAATTTCAATAAACAGAACCTACTGCTCTCCAGCAAGGAGAGATCCTTCTCGTAAGGAATTTTCTATGATTGCACATTGATATCAGTTTCTGAACCTCCCTGATTATACCAGTTAGATAAAGCAGCAACTAGAATTTTTAAGAGTGAAAATTGTGTCCCTTTAAGGCTGAATATGCAAGATAAGAAATGCTTATCTGTTCGTTTTCTGGCATTTTGTGTAGTGGTGCTTTATTATAACAAGAATTGTAGCCTAAAGGGTTGAATGAGTGGAGTAAGGAAGTGAACCAGTTTGCTAGAGAACACACCACATTTATATTACTCAGAGTTGAAAGGCTTCGTTGGAAAATTCATTAATCCCAAAAGCAAACATGGTAGGTGCATTTTGAAGTTGTGTCGTGTGTCACTAAATGAAACACAAATTTGTATGTAAATTCTGATATGAGTTCAAGGTAGTCAAAGTGAATATGGTAAAGTCTGTCATGTCTTATTTAGTAGTTTCACACGCATAATGAATTATTAATCTGCCTGTGTGTGTTTTCATCATGTCATATACATATACACTTACATATTCATAAGAAAAATCAAACTTTTAGTCCTAAACATTTTAGAATTTTTATGGTCAGGTAATTTAAGGTATTCTCCTTGAAATGGCTAAATAGTAACACATTTGTAAAGGAGGACTTTACAATGGAATGAAGAAATCATTTTTGGTGTTGGAATTATTTTATAAACTATCTATAATAAACATTTTTTGACATTTTTAGAAGATAATGTTTATTAAAAACTGAGACATCTATGGATCATATTGAAAATTATCATCCCTAATTCAATGATTTATTCTGGAGCAATGAGAGGTTAGAGACAAGGATATTAAGCATGTTATCGTATTAATTTTTCATTTTAAGTTCACAGCTGCTATAGACAGAGGTAGCTCATATAATATGAACAGATTCATTTAGTTGAGTGAGGTAAGATACATGATTTCAATTTTTTTTTTTCCATTTCATAGGTTGCCTTTTCGTTTTGTTGATGGTTTCCTTTGCTGTGCAGAGCATTTAAGTGATATATTTTTGTTTTATCAAAAGAAAAGATATTTGGTGATCACTTTAAAGTGTACACTACATATATTTTTAATTTTTTATTTGCAAGGTACCTAATTTATCATAGTTTTTCCTTAGACTATACTTTTTAAACTTTAAATTCGATTACTTCATAGAATGTTTTTCAATAGTTTATTTTATATAAAATATTTGTCTCTTCTCCCCATTTCTTTATTAATTTATATCAGTATGAATTCATGGATATTCACTTAACACATTTAGTTATAATCAAATAATACTATATTTACTGCTCAAATTGTTCCAGATTTGACTATTGAGAGCTCTTTCAGTTTACACCTGTGTGTCACTATGACAGACCCCCATGATGAGAATCACTATTTTCAGATAAATATATCTTTACTTTGTTGTACCACAATATGATCTAGGCTAATTTATATTCCCTGCTCCAGTCTTAGAATCAGCCATTTCTCCAAGCAATCCTGGTTCCTTTAATTGGAGAATTGTATCAGAAATCAGTATCTAGTCTGTAAGTGTGATCATTACTACCGGAATGTCCTTGGATCTATGCCCTCTCTGCTGAGAGGACAAGGAAATATGCACATACTGACCTATGTATTATTGTATGTAACCACCTATATCTATATTAAGCTAAATATGAGTTCATGCTATCTCTATGCATCCATTTTTATAGTATCATACAAAATAGTTTCACAGCCCAAGAAAGATCACATGTGCTTTACTTACTCAAATTTCCTCTCTCCAACCTTGGACCATTGGAAATAATTGATATATTTACTGTTTGTTTGTTTTTGTTTTTTTTTTTACATTTACAGAATGTTCTATCATTTGAATTATATAGTATGTAGTATTTTAAGATTGGTTCCTTTTACTTAGAAATATGAATTTAAGATACATCTGTGTCTTTTCATGACTTGATAGATCATTTATTTTATCACTGAGTAGTATCCCTTGTATTCATGTGCCACAATATGTTTATCCATTCACCAACTGAAAGGCATATTGGTTGCTTTTAAATTTTGGCAACTTCAAATCAGTTATGTAAATACCTATTAGTGTGATTCCAGTAGTGTATTTATAATTTAGGTTGAAACTGCTAAAATTATCTTCCAACGTACTTGTATCATTTTGCTTTCTCACCAGCAATTAGTTACCTACTTTCTCTGCATGTCTGTTAATGTGGTAGATTACAGTAATTGAGTTTTGAATATTGGAGTGACTTCCAAGCCTCTAATAATTCTACTTCCATGAACTGTAATTCTTTATACATTGTATTTGATTTGCTAATATTTTAAGGATTTCTAATATATACATCTAATACTCTAAATTATAGAAGAAAGCTAGAAAATCACCCAAATATTTGGTGGTTCACATCACACTTCTAAATAACACATGGGTATAAGAATGTCTCAATAGAAATTTAAAAATATTTGACTAAATTAAAATACAATTTATCAAAATCTTTGGGATACAATAAAAGTAATACTTTGAGTGAAATTTATATCATAAATGTACATTGGTTTTAGATCTTCCTTTCCCATCTAAAATCGATAATCTAAGCTTCTATCTTAGGAAATTTAAAAAAAGAGAGAAGTTAATCATATAGCAAGCTAATGAAAATATAAAATAAAAACTGCAGCAAAAATTAGGGAAATTGAAAACAAGAAAACAATAGAGAAAATCAATAAAACCAAGAGCTAGTTCTTTGAAATATCAATAAAATTGATTAACTTCTCATCAAGCTAAGAAAAAATAAAGGCATATGTTACCAGAATAAAAGAGACGTTATTAATATTGATCTCACAGACATTAAAATGGTGATAAAGGAAACTATGAACAACTCCGTTCCCATAAATTTAATATCTTAAATGTAATGGACAAGTTCCTTGAAGGACACATACTACCAAAACTCATAAAAGGAGAAATAAATCAAATAGGTCTATGTTTATTTAAAGATATTGAATTGCTAATTAATAACTTTCCAAAAAAGAAAGTTCAGGCTCAGATGGTTTCACTTGTGTATTTGACTAAATTATCAAATATTTAAGGAAGAAATTACAACAATTATTTCCAATCTCTTTCATAAAATAAAAGTAAAGGGAATACTTCTTAATTCATTCTATGAGAACATTATTACCCTAACATCAAAGCTAAATAAAGACATTACAAGAAAGGAAGAGTACAGACCAATATCTTTCATGAGTACAAATACTCAAGAAAACATTAGCAAATCGAATCCAATAGGTAAAATATTTTTTAATAAAAAGATATTTCAGTGTTTTAAAACCCCTTCCTATATCTACGTAAGTTTTCTCAGAGTATGTCATTTTCTTCATGAAAATGTGAATCTTCCCTGAATCAATTTGGCTATGATTCCACCCTTAAGCTACCATATTGCCAGACGACTTAGCCCAGGGCCGAGTCCCATTTCCTGAAAGTCTGGCTCCTCCAGCAAACTGGGCAATAAATTTGGAACTTTTAGGCAATCATCACCAAATCACCGTGTTTGACATTTTAAAAATTAACAACATACTTTAATTTTTAAAATTGAGACTGGTTGCTGTTTTCTATTATTTCAGCATCATGCAAGACAGCAGACAGATTATCTCCAGTTTCTCCCTTTTGCTGCTTTCTTTTTCATGCCTACTACTGAGATTTTGATATATCTTGATACCAAGACCTTAAATATGATGCCATCCCATTTTTATTCCTTTTCTAAGATTATCCAAAACAGTAATTTGATAGACTATTCTGAAGTTTTTCTTTTCTTATGATTACTATTAGGCTTATCGCTAGCAGATTTCCCAAACTAGTATTCTGTTAAAAAAAAAAAAAAAAAAAAAAAAAAATATATATATATATATATATATATGTGTGTGTGTATATATATATACACACACATATATATTTTATATATAAAATATATTTTATATATATAATATATATTATATATATAAAATATATATATATACACACACACACACACACACATATATAAAATATATATATATGTGTGTGTGTATATATATACACACACACATATATATTTATATATAAAATATATTTTATATATATAATATATATTAAATATATATTTAATATTTATTTATATATATTTATTTAATATTTAATTATTTAATATTTATATATTTATTTAATATTTATTTAATATTTAAATATATATTTATTTAATATATATTTAATATTATGTGTATATATATATATATCTGTTATTTTTAGTTTTCTGGCATTTATCTCTGGTCCTTGCAACCTCTAATGTTTCAGAGTTTTGATGATCACATAAAAAATGTCTGTTTTTGATCTCTGAGTTAACTGTTTTTATGAAATAGTTTTCCTATTAAACTATATAATCAACATAGAAATTTTTATTTCTATATTGCTTATCCTTTCAAAATATATTTAATACTACTTATTCCCTTATTTATGTCATAAGTATTCTTAAAATTTTGAAAAATAATTTTTGAAACCATAATTCTATTTTTCAGGTTAAAGTATCTCTGGGCTTTTACTCAATATTGACTCAACATACTTTTGCTTATTTCTTTTCCCAAATTATACCACATACAACACCTTCAACCCGAGTTTGGAGGGCTTTTTAAAACTTTTATTTGAGAGCATAAGATAAATTTAATGAATCCTCTTGTACAAGACACCTTTTGTTCAGTCAGTCTCCTGCTAATAGTTTCCTTTCCTGAAGAGGTCAATTGTTACCTATTTAATGAATCCAGCTTCCAGCACTTTGAACACTAAAAGCCTCATGTTCTTTCCTGAATGCTAAAGGCCTGCCTGGTCATGCGACATACGGCTGCCATGCCAACAGGCTAGCAAACATCTATTTTCAACTGACAACAGGCACATTTCTCTTGCTGATTTTGCCCAAAGCCTTTTAATTCTTTTGACATTCAACCTACAAAGTTACAATTAGAAAGCAATACAATAATTAAGAATTATATTCCTTCTTAATCTCTCCAAACTTATTCCAAAAGAAATGCACATGCATTTTTTTTTTCTCTTAATATTTGTAATTTCAAACTCTTTAGTCTGTGTAATTGTTCCTGGAAGGTGCAATGTGTGAGCTGTTTACATGAGATGAATGGAACCATGAATTTATAAGTACATGCTCCATTACACTCATAGTGTATTGCTCCTTAATTTACATCTTGCTTTGGGCCATGCAGAAGATTATTCTGGTAATTTTTAAAGAGCTATTCCAAAATGTGTAGATTCATTTCCCACAGCTCCTCTTTATTCAGTTATTTGAAAACCATTTGGTGGGCAGAAATTTCACCATGCATTTGTCAGATAAATTTCCCACTTATCATATTTGGCTTATGGCAATATGGTGGTTTTAGAAGAAGAAAAAAGTATAAAGCCCATGACTTACTTTAATGGGACAGGAAAGTGTAGAGCTAGAAGACAAAGAATATAATTACATTTTTATGAGCAATCATGTAAATATATTACTATAAACGTTCTTTTAAATAGCATAGTCAAATGGAGAAAGAAGAATAAGTGTCAGAAGCCAGACTAAAAAATCCTTTTATCTGACTTCCAGACTGCTCTATCTAACAAGTTGAAGGCATCAACTTTATGCGTCTGCCTGAAATGCACCTAATTAAGGATATCATTAACCAGAACCTTACTAGAAAAAAAAAAAGATTAAAATTTGTGAAGCTTGAGAAATAAATGTTTCTAAATAAAATGAATAACTCATTTTAGAAGAAAACATGATTTAATATACCAAAATTAGCATATGTATCCCTGAATTTGTCTTTTTAAACAATGCAAAATTATCAATTATTTTCTATAAGGAAATGGGAGAAATTTGGGACTTGTTATGAATATATATATATAATTAGTCATTAAATTGATCAAAATTTAGAACGGCACTTGAATGTAAAAATTGGAAAATAATACTAAATCACTTGAGTTAATCACAAATTAGCTGTATGTGTTTGAGAAAGTCTTTGAAGCTTCTGTGCATCTAATATGTCTTCTATAAAATAAGGTAGCTAGAATCGAAGTGGTCAGAAGACCAGTCTTGGAACTTGAGAATTTCTTTCTAATTTTCTCCCAAGCATATTTACCTATAATGCCAAAGAGCAATGGAATTTTCTTTCCAGTTAAGTGACTTTAAGTAAATTCATTGTACAGAAAATAAGTGATTGAATGTTTACTCCTTGCTAATTATATTGCTTAGATCGATAGGCTGCCAGAGTGAAAACTGTCTCTATGACTGTCTTATGGAATGTTTCCCAAATCGCATAAGCCCCTTGCCTTTTTTCATACTTATGACTCCTGAAGATTTTCTTACATTGCGTAGGTCTGTGGGAACAAAGCTGGAGGAGCAGATGATGGCCATGTGTATTTTGAAAGCTCAAAAGGTATCTAATATGGCCTCTTCCTATCTCAGCTGAATATCACTGGTTTAGATCGATTTACCATTTTTTGAGAGTATGTGTAACTGTGTTGATAGTATTTTCCTATCCTCTCAAAACAAAAATGTCAAATATGTTTAAAAACATTCCCATATATTATTTATGTAAGAACTTTTATACATGGAATTCTTGAAATTCAACCACTTTTAGTTATAACTTTAGTGAATCACCACTCTTGAACTTGAAATAATAGTGTGCAATTAAGGCTAACTGGAACTATCTGCTCACCATAATCATGCTTTTACATTGTACCCAGTAATTTCATGTCATAAATATTCATTAGATATTTAGACTCTCTTCAACATATAGAACCTTTTACTGCATATATTTCTTTCTCCTTTACATGTCTGTGGATGTAAGTCATGGAAGGAAATTGTTCTCTAAGAAAAGGTGCTCTGAGGCTGTGGAAAGTTCATTGCAGAAAAGCCAAATAAGATGATAGCCTCCATGATTCAGGGATTTTGTGCTAGCCCAGATGTTTATCCTTATTAGGAGCTAGGAATAAACAAAATGCATAGGTGACTAAAATAAACACAAACATACAGCACTCGAAAGTAAATAAAAACTTTACTAAATGTATTCTATACCAAGCAGAGTACTAAAGATACTCAGCTTAATCCTTGCCACAACCTTTGAGGTTTGTAGTGCTTTTCTCCATTTTAGTGATGAATTTAAGTAACTTATTTAAAGTCATAGAATTAATAGGTCACAACTAGCATTTGACTCAGTTTTGTATAATTCTAAGTTCATGGGTACCTGCTATATAGTAGTCTGTATTAGAACTCCTTTGCAGTTTACCAAGTGTACGATCTTGGGGAGGTTACTGATCACTGCAACACAAACTTGAGTACTCATTTGTGTGTGTGTGTGTGTGTGTGTGTGTGTGTGTGTATACATACATACATACATACATACATACATACATATCTATATCTATATCTATATCTATATCTATATCTATATCTATATCTATATCTATATCTATACCTATATATCCCCCCCCCCGTAGTCAGAGTATATGGACAACAAAATCGCAGCAAAGTTGTTTGGAAAGTATGAAGTGAGAGCAAGAAGAGTTTAAGAATTTTAATATTCAACCACTTCAAGCTAATGTTGTGCTACAGCAACAATGTCACAGGTTATTTCCCAAACATAGCAGCATAGTTCTCTTCAAATACCAAATAAATCTCTTTTGGAAGAAGTTGCATGTATATTAAACATTTGTGCATGTGTGTATAGATACATATATATTGATCTACAAACATATATGGATATATACATGTAGCAATGGAATTTTGTTGTACAAGGGCCATAAAGTAAAGCTCCCCTAAATCTTTTTGAATACTGCTGATATGTAAAACGTAGATTTGAAATATAAAATTCAAGAGAATTTTTAAAGGAAAGCTTAAGAAATTTGATCTGGTCAATGAGAATAAAAATACTTATAATTCCTGGAAGTAATATGCAAAATGAAGATTTTGTTTTGGGGTCATGGAAACTCTTAATATTGGGTGACCTAGAATCTGTCTCCCTGGGACATAAATTAGATGGATAATACATATATTTAATTCTATTCTTCTTTCTTAAACAAGACTTCACTGTTTACTTTATATTTTTTTCATAGTAAAAATTCATAGACTTTTCTATGTATTTTGATCTCAATTATGTATTATAGAAAAGTCTATGTATTTTTATAATATTTTGATCTCAATTATATATTGATAAACATTGATATATATTGATTATCTTGAACTTTATTTCACTTACATCTTTAAAATTGCTGAACCACTTTCATTCTCCATAGAATAAAATGATTATTACCATGATATGTAAAGCCTTGAATAACAGTCATTTTCAAAATTTCTTCAGACTTATGTGCCATCACTCTCTCCAACCATAAAAGGCTTTTTGCAGTTCCTTGAAAGTTTTTATATCTTTTCTGTCTCTGTCCTTTGAACACATTGTCCTCTTATTGGAATACTTTTATTTCCACTTAGTTTTCTAGCTAAGTCTTACTCATCTTTAAGTGTATACTTTGATTATTACTTCTCTAGTAATGCTGTACTCAAAGACAGGTAAAGTCTTCTGTCATATTCTATATGAACACCCAGTACTTACTTTTTGTTAGAAGAGTGTTTTTTAATACCTACAATGACTGACATATAATACATTTTTTTTTTTATAAAAGGATGAATTTTTATCCCATTTATAAGTAATGGATTTGGAGTATAGTAAATCTATTCCAATACCTGAATATCGACATTGTAATTTAGTAGCTTTCAAAATCATTTATTTTTTCTTATCTTTTCATTTTCTTATTTTTTACTGAAGATATTTTAACTCTGTAAGTTCATGGCACAACACCAATTTCTTCTATAACCCTCAACATTTAGTATTGGAATTTTTTCCCTTCGTCATTGTTGCCATCACATCATCTTTATTACATGGAGAAAGGGTATACTTAGTGTTAGATACAATCTTCACAACAATTATGAGGTAACTAGATATTACCTTCATTTTTAAAAAATGAATAATCTTAGACAATTTCTAAAGTAACTTCTTCATTTCATAAATGTTACAGGAAGAATTGAACCCAGGAGGCCTGTCAGTGAGGCCTCTTCTGTAATCTGTGTTTCAGGGTATCAGATTGCTGGAGTAACCAATAATCTCTCTGTGTATTCATGATTCATGAGACTTAATGCACTTGAAGGCAGTTAGACACATCTTGGGATAGAGAGAGACAATGGAAACATCTTTTATCAGTGTGCTTTTAGATCTGCCCTGAAGAAAGATTGCTAATACTGGCTAACATAACCAAACATATTATGATACTGATAATCATTTTTCTTTCTCTGAGTCTATATACTTTCCATGTGGCAATGTCTTCCTAATTCTATCTTAGTAGTTTGCTCTTATTAATGTGAAAATCAATTATCAGTGTACACGTCAGACTTTCTCATGAAATTTTTTTCTGCTTTATAGTAGTAATTTATTTAACTAATAGTTTATATCTTTTGTTAACTAGTAAGTAGTTCCATTTTGTTAATCTCTAAAGGAAATGGTTGTAAACTATGTCTGGATTTTCTCAAATTTGAAAAAGTACAAAGAATATACTATATTTGCAAAATAGTAGCTATTTTCAAGTTTAAAATGTTAATGAAGTACTTTTTTATTATTTAAGAAAAGAATTGGTGTATAAGAAGAAAGTTAAGAACAAATTATTTGAAAAATATTTGCTAATGTAAACCTTTATATTACAATTTGTATATAAATCCAAATAAGTGGTCTCGTTTTCTTTCTCTTGAAAAAAAAAAATCAGTTTGATGAGGAACTTTAAGAAAATTAGATATATCTGCCTTCCAAGGTTTTCAAAAAATGTAATAAAATTTATATATTATTAGAATATGAATGGAATTGTGCCTCCTTTTTAGATGAACTAAGGGAACTTTCATCAAAAACAAAGAAACACTAGAAAGGCTTGTATATTGACACTTGTTTCAGGTTGTTCCTATTATTTCACAGTAATTTGAAATAAGGAATAGAGAAATGAGTTATTCAGCTATCAAAGTGGACATTGGAACAGTAAATTTAAGTGGAACCAGGCTAGAGTTGACACCATTGTATGCCAACCCTGAGCAAGCTAAATTCGGGTAAGCAGGAACCAAACACTGAGCAGAACTGATATACTTAGAAAAGAATGAAGTATTTCTACAGTAAGGAATAGAAAATAGAAATTATGCAGCCCCAGATAGTAGGACAAGATCGGCTATCTAAAGACATTCCAGTTTTTGTGAGCTCTAATTGTGCTGCCTAAAATTGGATACCTGGAGAGCTCTCTCAATCTCTCCCCCCCCCGCCCCCCCCTCTCTCTTTCTCTCTTTCTTTCTCTCTTTCTCTCTTTCTCGTGTCAATTACTACCTTTATAATCGAGACTTATTTGAAAGATCTTTGGACTCTTGAAACCAAATGCTTACCTACAAAAATAGTAAATGAGGTACCTGAGAGTGTATTTTCATACTCAGGTTTATTTTTAATTGCACGTAGATAACCTAAGGTATCTAAATTTGGATCCATGTAACATATAGCAAGGATAATCCTTTCTAAGGTATATTCAGAAATTGGCTCCTTTCTTTACAATTGTCATTTTAATTTTCAGATTGTCAAATAAAATGTTTAGTTCTAAGCCTTCAATATATTATAGATTTTTTAAATCAAAACTTCATAATTACATTAAAAATTGTTGAGACTGACAAATTCACTGAATAATGAGAAATATTTGTATTTTTTCTCTAACTGTATAAATACCTGTAAGAAGTCATATAGCTGTCATATCAGAAATTGTAGAAAGAGAATCTTAGTTCTAGTTTACCCTGACTGAAATTCCATGTTAACCCTTTATAAGTATAGTTGATAGGAGTGCTGGCACCAAGAGGGCTGGTTTTGAGAGAGCCAGTACCATCCTCAGACTCAATTAGACATGACCACTGTTCTGAGCTCTGGGCTTGAGAGAGCTCCATCTTGATCATGACCTTTTCCAAAGCAAAAAGAATCCTTAAGCCTAAGGCAATGTAACCACCTGCACATCATGTGCCTCCTTCCAGATGACTCTCTTGATACCCAGTAACCGAAACTCTAGTCTAAATGGTCCAGAACTTAGTTCCAGAACATGCATGAACATGAGCTTCTTTACCAATGTGACCCCTATAGAGTGTACTATGCTGCCAGTTCAACTCTAAATCAAGTAGGAGTTCAGGGGTAAGGTGGCCAAAGATGGTTTTTGTCAGATACTATAGTCAAAGATTGAATAGAGAGGATGATATGTACATAACCAAGTACAAAGAAATCTCATGGTATAAAATTGAATCTGGTATGCTTAGAGAAAACAGTCAACAGCCAAGAGCTGCTTCTTCCCTACCTATCACATTCTTGTTCAGAACTCAAAGGCATATAAGAATGTTACATTCAAATCTTACTTTACAGGTCATATAAAGATAGATATGTCAAGTTAGACTAAAATATATTTTATTGCTTGATTTATAACTTCTAGGCATTATATATATGGTATATGGACCTCTATTTGCAGTAACACCCTAAGTCACAAATATATTAAGGGCAGACCAGGGGATTTAAGCTCTTCTCTGTTGAAAGAGGTCATCAAGTGGACAGGACTGCCAGCTAAACCGAAAGCTAGACCTGGGCAATCAGAGGCTCCTCACTCCTCTCGTGTCCTTGGCATTTACGTTCTGACCTCCATTCCCACCCTAGGACCTATTTCAAGGGCACAGGCTTGAGAAAGTAAGGTGTTGTTGAGACCATCTGGACTGAATATATGAGTAACCCAGTCAAGGCTTCTATAAAAACTTTCAAGATTCTGGAGGTGGATAAGAAGATCTACTTGTCTTGCAAGTCAGCCAAGACAGGTATCATTTGTAAATTTCTTTGCTTATAAAACGTGCCACCTACCATCCTGGAGTGGACTGCCTATTTTGTTTTTTTTTTGTCTTTTCTTGCTCTCCATATATGGGGGCCAATTTGCAAAATAGCATTCTCCCATAATATCTATTATCACATTTTTTGGTTTGGAATATTAAAAAGTTTTAGTTTTATTTCAAATGTAATTGTGAACCTAGCTTCTAAAGAGACTGGCACTCTTCTTATCTGTTGTTGTAATTCTGGACCACAATTGGATAATGGATTAATTCTACTCCAAACTGTATATGTTTTATGGGCCCAAATTATTTCTATCCTAGAAATCCTACGAGATCTGCTTTTGGCTTTTGGGCTTTTGCCCTCTGGGTAGGTCTTGTTTGGAAATGCACTTGTTCAAAAGAGGATTTTTAAATATCTTACATTCAGTAGTTGATTTCTCTGAAATACTCTGTATTTCCCTCTAATCTGCAAAATGTGAGCCGGGTGGTATGAGCTCTTTGTCATATGCTGCTGTGACTTTCAAGCCGGGTGGTATGAGCTCTTTGTCATATGCTGCTGTGACTTTCAAGCCCATTGGGGGCTCATGACATGAGCTTTTGGGGATATCGAGTGCGGGGGAGAGAATGTTATTCACAACACAACCTTTACCCTCTAACCAGAGTTTAACCCCAGACACAGACCTGTTACTGTGTGATTTTCCTTGAGTGCATTCTCTCTGGTCTAGTCAGCATTTTCTTTTTATTGATTAGCATTTTTCTTTCTTTCTTTTTCAACCTAAGAAGAGGAGGATACTTTAATTCCTTTCTTGAGGAAAAAAATGTTTCCTGTTTTGAATCTCAACTGAAAACAGTTCCCTTTTAGTGTAGCCCTGTGGTTTTTCTTTTATAACGATGTGAATGTTCCTTCATGAACAGTAGCTAAGAGCAACGTCGTTAAGTCACTTAATGGTTAATTCACTTCGAATACAGGTTTACATTGAATTATGTAAATCCCAGTTATAAAACATAAGACTCAATGCTAAAATAATATGGAAACTGTATATTTTTTCTAAATGAATTATTTTATAAACAATGTTTTTTTCTTTTTTGCTAATTTATGCTTATATATTTTTTCCTATTGAAAATGTCTTATGATTACAGTCACCAAAGAAGGAAACTTTTTTTAATCAAATTAATCTTTCATTGTGTTATAAGCTATTTTTCCTAAGGTTTCTCTAAACATCAAAGTTTTCTTGTCGTTAATACAAACATTGTACAGTCAATAGCAATAGGTATTTTCTTCCTCTTTCCTTTGGAAACTCCTTTTTCTACAGTGATGCGAATGGATATTTAGAATAAAATATAACAGTCTCAATGAATCTATAAGTGCCTGACAATAACTGAAATCATGTTAAAAATATTATTATAGATGTAATATTTTATTTCACACTAAAATTTTATTTTGTGTAGAGGAATAGAAATATATGAGAGGTTCCCACATTTCGATATTGGCTCTATTGTATATAATTGTGTTCTAATCGGTTCCTTCAGGAAATCCTGTCAAAATTTGTTGACATAGCAGTTAAGTCTTAAACAATTTCTGTAACTGATAATAGATATGATAAAATCCAAAGTAATGTGCAAATTGACTACAAATCATCTTTTAGAACTCTTACTGAGTCAACAGGAAGCCACATATGGTAATTTTATGTAGAAAAAAATCTAAACCAAATTTCCCATTTTTAATTAAAAATGCATAAATTTTAACCTAAATGTTTGCCTACGTAGACTGTGTTTCACTGAGACTTTAATTAAATTTACAAAGGAGTGAAACAATCTAGTGTATAAAATAAGAACATAATATTTTAGCTATTGAATTAAAAATTATGTGCACACAACACAGTCAAGAATTGTTTTTAGGGTCTTAAATTAGTGTAAAGCTATAAATAGAAAAAATCTGGTTTGAATCAGTCGTAATCTTTATCTTATCAATATTAGATTACATGCTAAAAACAAATTATTAGACTATAAGAAAAAGTTCTAAAAATAGTTATAAAAGTATTTTATAAGTTTATGAAAGTAAATTATGTAATTTATATTTAATTAATTGAAAATACTTGCACATTTGTATCACCTGTATTCGAGTCTCATCTCAACTCTCATCTCTGATTCTCAGTGTATTGTTGATCTGTGTGGGTTCAAAATTAACAACTGAAGTATCGTGTCGGTCTGCCTCTTTCATTAAATGCCTATGTGATTAATCTACATCATTTTTCTTCTTTATAAAAATGAACATTTTATAAATGAGCTATAACCCTAACATTAAAAATTGAAAACCTTATATGGAGTCCTATTTCTGAAAGAATTAAATTTAAGGCCTAAGCTTTGTTTGTTTTCCTGAGATAATTTTAATATGCTGTTGGCGAGTGCTGGTTATTATTTTAACCTCTTTTTAAGGAATTTATATAAAAAGCACGTGGTCCCTCATCACAAACAAATGCCATAAGCTACAAAGTGACTTTCATTTTTAATTTGTAAGAGATTTTTAAGTGAAAATAATGGATTATCTGTGGAATCCTGTTATAATGACTTTTCCATACAACTTAGCTGACACCCCAGCACTTTTTAAAAATATTCTTTTTCAGCCTGTGAAGGAAGCCAGAATATGTCACCCCAAACTTTATCTCTGACAAATAAATTACTCTGAACTGAAGGCAGTTAAGAAATCCAGAAAAAGCTCCCACCTTCTGGCCTAGGCAGGATATATATTCTCCTTTTACTGGAGACATTTTTTAGAACATAGATGGCACCAGAGGAATCTGCAAACAAACTTTACTTCATTTGTTTCTTCCCATTGTTTACCTTCTCATAGTTTTCCACCCTTAGAAGCCTAGATTCATTTTGTCATTTTTCTACAACTGTATTATTGTTAGTGGAAGGTTTATAAGCTGCAGTTCTAAGCAGCTGCTTTGAGTTACTTTTTCATTGTGGTTTCTTCCAGATGATGCGCATGGCACACATTAGCAAATTTCGGTTTTCTCTTGTTATTCTTTTTGTTAAAGATTCCCCATTGAAAACCTAATATGGTTAGAGGTAAAGTTTTACTTCTTCTACATTTATATGTCTATTAAAATTCTAGGTGTTTTTCTTAAACATTGTTTTGTAGCCTACATATCTATTAAAATCATAGGTGTTTTTATTTGGGGCTATTATCCATCCCACCGTGACAATTATTTTGAGATTATTATAAGCAATGGGAACTCTTAAAATAAGGAAATCTTCTAAGGTCATGCTGAGATCCAAACTGTATGCCCAGGGACCTCACTAGCTTAATAGGGGGCCTTGCCTACTTGTTAGATATGTAGTCAATATTTCTAAATCTTAGAAACTAATGTAAAAGATTCAATGAAATCCACTTGTCATGGAATCATATGTGATGTTTCAAAAGAAACCTAACATCATTCGAAGGACACATTTTAATATATGAGGGCCAGAGAAGAGAAGAAGACATCAATGCTTTCAAATTCCCAGTATATATTCCTGAAGAAGTTTAGTATGTTACTTTCCTTAGTGCTCATGCACCTGTAAAGCTGTACATGTCTTCGGATACAGTGATGGTAGAAATAATAATGGTGCCAATGAACTGTAATTTTTGAGCTGCCTTTGATGACAGTGTGGTAATCCTTTCAAATAGAAATTTGGAAAAATGTATCTCATCCATTACCTATTGCAAATGTTGGCTTTCTCCCTTCTCTCTCCTTTTGATGTTTCCCATTAATGTATTCTTCCTGTTCATTCTTTTAGCTTCTTTTTATTTCATTTAGTTTAAATACTTAAAAGTACAGGCATTTAGGTCTGAAACAAATTCTTAGTGACTTTCTGATTGAAACTTCTTTTCCATTAAGGGAAATAATAGACAAATATTCAATTATGTAATTACCAAATGGATACAGTTCTTGCATTTGCTATAAGAATAGCGAAAGCTACTCATTTTTTTCTCCATATGACTGCTTTTCCTTAGAGACCAAACTTGCAAAGATCAGTAGAAGTGTGGAGACTTGAAAATGTGTTTTTTATCAACTTGTATTCCCTTTATTAATCACTGTATCTGTTACAATCACTGACATTATTTAATCTAATTCTTTATGTTCAACATGACATTCAACAATTCTGTATGTACTTTTTATTCTCTTCCCATTAGCTTTAATCTAAATTCACAATGGAGGCCAATTTAAATAACATATTTTTAAATTTAAAATATACAACTATAATATACACAAAAGTTGCATATTATGTATATTTTTTGAGGAAGAATATCAGCAATATCTGAGAAAGTAATATAAGCATCAAAGAATGGAAACTAATTTCCTTAATTTCTAAACTAACAAACTTTATTTCACTTTAAAATGAATTCAAAATATATAATAAAAATGAAGACTACTAATATTGTTAACACTCAGTATAATCTCTTATTGTACTTACTTATCTATAAGTGCAGATCAGAGTACATTTTTCAGGTGAAATGTTGCACTACCAAATAGTCATGCTATCACCCTCCAGAAGTCCAGAGGGAAGATTTTTAAAACTTGAGTTTAGTGACCTGAAAGCAAATGAAATGCCCTCAGGGCCAAAGGTATCAAAAAGGTTTTACAAGTTCCCTCATAGTAAACAAAATAAACTTTTAAAAGCCAGTTACTTTTTAATAGTTGGTAAAATGAGTCAGAAGTTTTCCAATGAAAAGAAAAGGAAAGAATGAACACTGTTGATAATTTGTGTTCCAAGCAATTTTTTTGTTTTAATACTTTACATTTACCACCTCAGTGAGATGTACAGACTGATGAGAAAAATAAGACTTCTAAGGAAAAAAAAAAAGAAAAAATTATATATTGGAACATTATAAAATTTTGTAGCGTTAGAATCTTTTCAACCAAAGAGCTCTATTTTAAAATCATGTCCTCTTTTAACAAGTGCCTAGAGCATTGCAAGTGATAATTATTGAAGAAATTAATATTAAACCAAGTTAATACATCAGGTGCAGTTTAGTAAGTGATACTCATAATCTTTATCTTGATTTGCCAAGAAAAGGTTAAATTTTATTTAATGTACTCTATTTCAAACTCCCATCTTCAAGTAGTCCCTATATGAATAGATGACATCCATTCCTAAGTTCTCAAGGAACTAGATTTCAACTCTGAACTCATTAGAGGATCAAAAATTCATTTGTTGACAAGATTACTACAATTAAGTATTGGATGTGATGAGCAATATTTGAAAAATGAGTATACCTCCATCAAACAGTGAAAAGATAGGGGAGGGAAATTATTAAAAATCTGAAATATATTAGAACCTTTGCTAGGCTCATTCAAATAAACTGTTTAACTATTTCTGGCCTGTGCAGCCACAGAATAAGAAACAAGATCTTATTCTGACTTTATACATGACAAAATTGTGAGTCAAATGTGAAAGGCCATATAGCTAGGTAAATTTGACTCTTATATGACTTCAAAGCCAGGATCCGTTCCATTTCACCACTTCGCTTTTGTGTTATAGTATGTTTCTCTACAATATTTTCTACCTCTTTAACCTTTGTCAATATTGTGCATTCTGTTTGGAACCTACATGCCATTAATTTATCCTTACTATGTCTGTTAGAAATCAGCTTCAATATGAGATTTTTTAAAATATGTGATATTTTAAAGTAAACAGTACCTACATATTTTATTCTTCAATATACATTTGTTATCCTCCTATGCTATGATCATTTAACCATCTACATATACTCTCTACTAAAGTTTGTTGCTATGTCTAGGTTATAAGTAAAGAAAGCTTAATTTTTTCTTGATTTTGTTTTTGTCTGTCTCTCTATATTTCTCTCTTTATATTTCTTTTTTTCTGTTTCTCTGTATTTCCTTTTTATCCACTATGCATTTTAACACATATAGACATTTTACTCGAGAATTTTTTTATTTTATTGAATAGATACTTTGGAGACTTTCCACTTCTGACATATAAAAGAGCTTGGAGGTCATCATTCCCATCCTAACATCAAGATAAAGCTGAACGAACTAAAAGTCAGTGACTTCTCTTGGACTCCTCAGAGAACTGAGGTGCAGGACAAACCGCAACCTTGAAATTTGAAGAGAGAGACAAATCTAGATAGTCAGAGCTGAGGTCTGCTTCCCAGGAGGAGAAGCTGGTGAACCATAAACTGGTAGGAACATTTAAATGTCAATTTTGATGAATTTCCAGAGACTAAGTGTGGAGTAGCTTGAGAGTGAGAAACTGCTGGTGCCAGTTTAAACTTTGATGGACTTCACCATTGGAATCTCACCAGATTTTCATGGTGAAAAGCCAGGACCCATTCCCTCATGGCTCTGCACGGGAGAAGTGGAGTAATCATTATTAAACAGGGCCAGAGCACTTTCCATAACAAAGCCTACTCTCTAATATAAAAAAGACTTTATCAGAGCTTATCTTGCCTAAGAGGAGGACATTTCTTTGACTCCAAATCCCTCTAGCTTTCCTTTCTCATCTAAGAGGGGAGAAATACTAGTGTAGGTCACAGCCCAAGGATACAAATGTACTAAAATAATGAAATTTTATCATAAAAGTCTAGAATGCTTCTGTCCCACACACTACCATCACAGGACCAAGATTCTTTTATAATTACAGCTGAAAGCATTTCAAGATGCAGACTCTAGCTGAGGAGGAATTCTTAGGGAAACCACAGGGTTACATGGGAGATAAAAAAGAAGAGCACTAAAGGAATTGGAAGCTCTGGAACCTACAGCTATAGCAAATATTGAACACAGAGCAACTAATACCCAGATTAACATGAAACCTTATACTAAAGGCCTATTTATGTCAGTTACTATTCCCTAATACATTGTGTCTAGCTTTAACCAAAAAATTGCAAAGCAAGCTAAAAAAAAAAAAGAAAAGGGAAAAACAATCTAAAGATACAAATTAAACATCAGAATTAGACTCCAGTATGAACAGATATTGAAATTATCTGGCAGAGATTTAAAATAACTGTAATTAAGATTATGGTGAAACCAAAAGTAGACAATGTGTAAGTACAGATGGTTAATGTAAACAGATAGAAATTCTATGAAAAAAAAAATCAAAAGAAAGTATTAGAAATTAAAAACACTAACAAAAATGAAGAATGCCTTTGGTGGGCTCATTAGTAGAATGGATGTAACTAAGGAAAAAAAAAATCAGTATGCTTGAAAATGTCAATAGAATTTTCCCAAATGAAATACAAAAAGAAAAAAATAAAATAAAACAGAACATCCTTAAACTGTGGGACAACTTCAAAAGGTGTTACAGACATGTAATTGAAATGCCAAAAGAAGAAAGAGATTAGAGCAGAAGAAATATTTGAAGTAATACTGGCTGAACTTTTTTTTTTAATTAATGAAAAGTAGCAAACCACCAATCTAGGCAGCTGAGAGGACACCAAGCAGTATAAATAGATAATTTTGGTAAAGAGTATAATATACTTTATACATATCCATCAAATTAATTCTTATGGTGAGGTTAAGTTAGAGAAAGAGACATCCTGAATCTTAGAACCACTGAATATGAACCACAGATGTGACATGAATGGTTTTTGATATTGGGGTCAGTTCTAATCTGATCTAATCATAGAATGTGTTTTTATTTAGTCTATTTCTATGAAGAAAATAGTGACTAGTAAAAAACAGATGTGCAATACAATTTTAAATTTTGCTGGTTTTTAATTTTGTCTGTAATGTTATGTATTACGAACAAATAAATTTGTAAATATATGTCAAATGTTATATACTTTAATTTATTCTTTTGTTAGTAATTAACTTATAGATACTGTTAGTGTTAATTTTTACAACTATTTAAAAACTATAAAAATAAAACTAAATCACTGATTAGCCTTCTTACTTTGGGTATACTTTTAATCTCAGTGACATACCAAACAATAGAAAGGTGAATTAATAGCTCTCAGTGCCTACAGGAATCCAGGTGAAATAAGTCTTCTAATTCCATCCATGGAAAAATGTAATATATTTATGTTATTTTTATGCTTGCTAGTTATGCTGGGGAAAAAAAAAAAAAAAAACATATGAAACACTTGTTTGCAGGGTTATATTACTCTCCTGTCAGGTGATCCCTATTGCCAGAACACACAGAAGTATTCCATGCTTTAGAATGAATATACATATTCGTACCTAAGTGAATATGTATATTTTTTAAAGTTCATTCGGAAACACATTAAGGAGAAACTGACTTAGTGAATTTCCCCAAAATTCCTGGTACTGCATTAATAATCATAACAGTAGAAGAGACAGACACAGCCCCTGCCCTTGAGGGAATAACATTTGAGTGACCATTTATTATTGTCTTTTTTTCTCCTTGGTTAAACAAATGCCAGAAGAAATAGGGTCACTAAGATGAATGAAAAATCACAGGTAATTGCCTAAAGTACTCCCAGCCCCTTTCCCACCTAAAAATCTGGACTCTTAGTGTTCTTCTAAGATGCCTTGTCTTAGCTCTTGGAATGGAGTGTTTCTAACATTAGACAATTTCATACTTTCTATGATCAATCAAAATAGCCTCAACTGCCTATTTAGGGAGATTTGCTCAATATGTTTAGAAGAGTTGGTGCTAGTAATCAGAATAATTAATTCTTTTGTTGCATGCAAATAGGCAAGCCAGGAGACACTTTATTTGACAGTGTATATTGTCTATACAACTGACTTTTATTTTTTATGCCTAGTTTTTTCAGTTCTAAAACTGACACTGATACCACAAATAGGGGGGAAGTGAAATGATTGTAGAAGTATATAATCAATAAAAAACGAACAGTAATTATTTATTGGACAGTAAATCAATAAGAGTAGCTTGTGCCCATTTTCATATTGTCACACACATAACAGATAACTAGGCATAATCAATAAAAAGCTTAATTCCTATAGTTCGAAAGAAATGACTGATTTCATAAATATTTATGTGCTCAATAAGTCAAGTTGGCATAAACTCCTTCTGAACAAGTTAGAAATGTCCTATAGTGTCTAATTTCCCATAATCTATTTGTAGATTTAAAAAAGAAAA
>NW_011888845.1:3816631-3821321 GCF_000151845.1 Pteropus vampyrus | reverse complement strand
ATCCCTATACTAAGTGAAGTTAGGAAACTTGCCCAAGATTACATTAGCTATTTAGTATGAGCTCTGTGATTCAAACATAGACCTGATTGATTTCCATTATGCTCTATCCTAAGTGGTACTGGATAATATTTTAATTATAGTCATTACTGGAGGATAACTCAGTTTTCACTAGGGTGTGTGTTAGAGTATAGATTTTTCTGTTGAAAAATATTGTTAGATAAAATTTTTAAATAAAGTTGATCTAGGTAATAAATTATGCTTTTCTTCTTATTTTTATCTTCTCCTTCCTACTTCACAATTTTAACTTGAAGAGCAATCACTCAAAAAGTGAAGTGAAGTCATTTAACTATATACCAATAGAAGAGATAAAATGTAATAAGAAAATAAGTAATTCAAAACTAATAGAATAGAATAGACAAAAAAAAATACAGAATAGAGGAAACAAATAGAAAACAAATAGCAGCATTGTAAACAAATTTTACATGCCAATAATTACATTAAATCAACTAAGTACTCAGAACTGCAAGGAGAGATTGTTAGAATGGATTAAAATACCTAAATTCATGATGTCTTTATTTTAAATATAAAGAAACTGGTGATTTAAAAGTAAAAGGATAGAAAAACATACGTAATGGTAACACTAGTGATAAGAAAGACAATGCAGCTATATATATGACAGGAAAAAATATTTAAAGACAAATAGTATCAGTAGAGATAAGAGGGGTAACTCAGAGTTATAAAAGTACAAAATTTACAAAAAGACAACCTTAAAAGTAGATGCACCTAATACAATCTCAAAACCATAAAATAAAATTTAACAAAAATATAAGAATGAATAAGCAAATTTATAAAAATTGATTTTAGCAATAGTTTGTAAGTAATAGAACATCAATAGAAAAAAGGAAGCAACATTCGTTTCTGAATATGACAGAATAATTATTACAATAATCTTCCTACCAGCAGAAACTACAAAAATGAGCAAAGTATTTTTGGTAAACTTTTTAGTTTTGGAAAATAGGAATCATAAGATTGCAATTCCTGATAGAAGGCAAACTTTCAAGGTGAACCCTATGGTCATCCCAACCTGTTTTCCGAAGCAGAATGTTTTCATTCTATTGAGCTAAAGAAGCTGAGATGAGAATTTATGGCTGCTGAAACTTTTAGAATCTAGGAGGCGGGACACTTTTAGAAAAGAAGTAGATTGAAACAAGAAGCCTGTGTAGGGTTCCCTACAAGTTCCTGGTTGAGAGTTAGGTTTGTGTAAGTGCATTAACGACAGTATGATGTTCACAAAACAGCTGCTGTGAGGTTGTAAGCAGAAAAACAAGACTGGAAGGTAAACAATCTGAGAAATTATTTAGTACTGGCTTAG
This sequence comes from Pteropus vampyrus, assembly GCF_000151845.1. Classification (NCBI taxonomy): domain Eukaryota; kingdom Metazoa; phylum Chordata; class Mammalia; order Chiroptera; family Pteropodidae; genus Pteropus; species Pteropus vampyrus. The sequence goes on along the minus strand of NW_011888845.1, from coordinate 3,819,949 downwards.
CTAGAATAAAGAAAACATTTTAATGCCCAGGTTTCTTACCTGAGATACCAAAAATACCATACTAAGGAATGGTGAGTACCCTAGAGAAAAGACTATTCTAGACATACTCTTATGAAGCTTAAAATCAAGTTTCAGTAAGATCTACACAGAAGATAGTATTTGTAGGTTGTGAACAACCAAGCTAGATGACCTTAGGAAACTATTTGAACTTTCTACATATCTGCCCTAACTAAGCATTAAACCAGGTTTACAGGTGTTCATTGTGACTAGGCAATAATTGAACTACCTGTTAGAACAAACATCAACATTTCTCAATCCAAGATAAAAAAATGCAGAGCTTCTAAAATTTATCACCCAGCATGTTCAGTATTCAATAAAAATAAAAAAAAATAAAAAAATGATAGACATACAAAGCAACAATAAAATGTTATCCAAAGACCTGAGAGAAATCAGTCAATATATGTTGATCTCAAAAGACTCAAAATTGGATTTAGCATACAAAAACTTTAAAACAGCTATTATAAATATATTTAAAGACATCATTTTTATGAGTAAAAATATATTTTCAGCAGAGAAAACTAAAAACAAGTAGGGATTCAGAAACTATAAAATAACAAATGAAAAAGTTCTCTAATGTATATAGAAAATATCTGTCAACAGTAGTAGTACAAACAAATGGGGCAATTGAATGAAATTATACTGTATGCTTATTACATTTATAATTCAGAAATGAGAAAGGGAAAGTTGAGAGTGAGAAAAGGAAAGTAGGAATTGCAAAATGTGGACTGAGTAGTGTGAAGTGGAAAGTGAGAATTTTCATATATGAATTCAGTTGTAGGTGGTAAGAATTGCAGAGTATGAAATGTCAAGAGTGAAGTACACAGTGACATAGTATTAATGCTACGTAATACTTCAATGAGTTAGGATACCTGTGTTGAAAGAGGTGAGATTTATTAGACAACAGAGGAAATAAAGTAGAGAGTGTGTGTGTGTGTGTGTGTGTGTGTGTGTGTGTGTGTGTGTGTGTATATATATATATATATAAATATATATATTTATATATATATAAATATATATATTTATATATATAAATATATATATTTATATATATTCATTTATATATATATATAAATGAAAAGATAAGAGCAAAAGTCTGCATAAGAGAGCTTGAGCAATAGAAAATAAATCAGAAGATACTAAACCATATCAATAATTAAATCTAAAAGGACTAAATATTCTAGAAGACACAGATTGTTTAACTGGATAAGAAAGCAAGACTCAAATTTATGCTGTCTACACAGGTTTAAAGTAAAAGGATAAAAATTAAGCATACAACAAACAGCTTAAGGAAGATGGTATGGCTGTATCAATGTCAGACAAAGTATACCTCAAGCCAAGTAGTAGTATAAGAAGGGACATTTCATAATGATAAAAGGGGTAATTCACTAGGAAGAAACAACAGGCTTAATTTAGAATGCTGAAAATAGAGTTTCAAAAGACATGAAAAAAATTCTTGTAGAATAAAAGAGAAGATTAGACAAATCCACTATCATTAGAAGCATTACTCTCTCAGTAATTAGAAGAAATACTTTCCTCTGTGTGTAAAATTGTATTAGTTTGTTATTGCTGCTGTAACAGATTACCACAAATTTAGTGATTTAAGACAACACAAATGTATTAAAGTTTTGGAAGTCAGAACTTCAAATAGATCTCTCTGGGCTGAAATCAAGATGTCATCAAGGCAGTGCTCCTTTTATAAGTCTCTAAGGAAACCCCCCTTTTTTTTATTGCTTTTTCCAGCTTATTGAGGTTGCCTACTTTTTTTCTTTCTCTCTCTCTTTTTTTTTAATTTAAATTTATATGGTTTACTTCAGTTTATACTTTTCTATTTCACAGTTATCCATATGTTTACCACTAGTCTCTTTTTATTCAAGGCCTGATCTGACATTAGACAAAGTCAGACCTGTAGTTTTACTTTGGCTTAACAGGTACCTCAGATTTTACCAAAAATAGCCCATGTTAATTTCATGTAGTGGACTGGATGGTTACATATTTTATACATGAGTTCTTGAACTGGTATTCTATGTGATGTTAGTCTGATTGAAATAACTCAGATTGAAATTAATGTTTTTGTCAAAGCTTCCTTACTCAAATGTCCTTTTCCCTCCTGCCAACTTCTTGTTTACCTTGGCAATGAAGTTTCTGAGCCAGAAACTTCAAACTAATGTGAACTATTTATTCAATTAAGGCAAATAGATATGATCATATTATTTTTTTCCAGATAAAATTTCCAGTTCTGTATTTTCTGTTTTGAAAACACAGTGAGTTTGGTTGATATTTGGGAGAAAATTATCTTGCCTATTAACATCTCGATGCCATCCACAAGAGACAGATGCTATCTGTCTCTTGTCTTCCATTGGTTGCTAGCATACTACTTTCCTATGGCTCTCTTTTGTGAAGTGTTTCAATTATTACTAATTATCAGATAATACCAACCTCTTATATGTTTATTGGATCATGGTGATTTGTCTTTCCTTCTATTTATTTTCTCTGCTATTAATTTTAACTGTAATTTTCTTATTACAGTCATACACCACTTAATCTTCTAATATATATGTATATTGGCTGTATGGATTTTTTTCTTACTGTACATGTCTTATTTTAGAATCTCATCATTTCACTCTATTATGACAATGTTCGTTTAATCTTCAGTCATAGATCCAGATACTCTATACCAAAGTGAGTGTGAATTTTTTAAATCACCAAATTGACATCACTACCCTATTAAAATACTTTAAAGCTCAGTAAGTATTGAATTGAGAATCAGATACATAATTAAAAAAAAAAAAACACAAAAAATAAATAAACCTTTCAATATGACTTTGTTATTAGTGTGAGAAATTTTCAATCTAGACCTAGATATTTTTTAAAAAATTGTTAAATGCTTTAGGGATAAAGACAAATTAAGGTACTACATTAATTAAGCTAGTTGCTGTAAGAGATGTCTCACAATTTCAGTAGCTTAAACACAAAACTTTATTTCCCCCTAGTATTAATTCTAAAATTGGTTTTTCTGATTGGCAGTAGGAAGCACATGTCTAAACAGCAATTTAGAGATCCAGAATATTCTGTCTACCTTCTTCACTACATGAAGATGGAGGTCAACACTCAGTGACAGACAAAAGAAAGTAATGGAGGAAAATGCAATGGATACTTCTAGAAATAAGACATATCACCTCATGTTTTCTTTAGGTCTCAGACAACTTTAGAAATTCTTCAAGCTGAGATCTAGCTCTGTGCCCACCAAAATGATAAGGG